>NC_132847.1:6162500-6315000 GCF_048164855.1 Canis lupus baileyi
TTGGATAGGGGAAAAAATGTTGGGGCAGGGGGAAGGGGTGGCATCTTTCCTTGATGCTGTATCACATAGATCCTTCTCCAATGTTCCTGCCTCAGTTTCAAATGCTTTTTAATGACACATTAACCCATAAAAAAAAAAAAAAAAAAATCTAGAGTCAGAAAAGAGTGATTATCAAAGAATGGAAGCTTCAGGATCAGAGTGGGGGAGGGGTACATATACACTTTAAGCTGCCCCCAATTTTCATTAAGAATCACTGTAAAAATTAAAAGGCACTATAACAAATGTACTGCACACAAATATATAAATACACACACACATATGACATACATCTGTATGTATATAAAACTGAGAATACGTGAAAACAATTTCTGGCATAAAACTGTTTTCTTGGGATCCCTGGGTGGCGCAGCGGTTTAGCGCCTGCCTTTGGCCTAGGGCGTGATCCTGGAGACCCGGGATCGAATCCCACGTCAGGCTCCCGGTGCATGGAGCCTGCTTCTCCCTCTGCCTGTGTCTCTGCCTCTCTCTCTCTCTCTCTCTGTGACTAAAATAAATAAATAAATAAATAAATAAATAAATAAATAAATAAATAAATAAATAAATAAATAAATAAATAAATAAAAATTTAAAAAAACAAAACTGTTTTCTTGTGTGTAATTTTTTTGAAAGGCACAAGTACTAGATACTGATAAAGGGGCGGGGGTGGGACAGAACTACTCTAGAATTAGATCATTTGACCAAACCAACTCCAGAATTAGATCACTGGACCGTATTCTCACATACAAGGCTGTATGATGATAGTGATAAAAGAAACATTCTTCTGAAACAGCAAAGGTTATCAAGTTATATACCATTCAGTTCATCAGGGGGAAATGCTCACAAAAATATGAGCTACTTATAGTGAAGCTCTCTCGTACGTTATATCTCCAGAAGCATGGAAAGCAATTTTGAAAACCATAAGGGAAGCAGTATCAGTACTTATCTCTCCAATGACCTGAGTTTAAAACAACTTCACTTAGATATGTTAAGTTCAACAATCTGTGCATTTGGCTAATAAAAAGCCCAAAACAAAGAAACAAAAAAATCCAACAAACCTAAAAAGGTAGACGTAGATTTAACGCTTTTTCTGCTAGTTAATGGATTGCAAAGCATTCCCAATGGTAACATGGTCATGTAAGCAGTAATTGCTCCCTTTAAACAGGCATTCTTTAAAGGAATGAATGTTTTAAACAAACAAAAATGCCACGCTGTCCTCTGAGCCAACAACCCACCTCAAAGATAATCAGGAACAAACAAAAAATTTTCTAAGAATGTCCACAGAAACATTCCTTTATCCTACTGAAAAGCCAGAAGCAATAGAAAACTCTATTAGGAGAGTACACAGCTACTGAAGTTAAAGGACTATAATTAATGTAATTAAAGATATTACTGATTAAAAAAAGGTTATAGAAGAGCATATACAATAAAATTACAAATATACATAATAAATTCAGAAGTATTTTGGAAGGATTATCTCTAAGTGGCATTTTGTGAGATTTTTATATTTTCTCTAAAAAATAAATTTACAGAAAAATCAGTGAGCCCACACGATTCTAAATTAAACCTTTAAAAAAAATACTAAAATCAGTCAATTATGTCCAACAACTATGTTGTGTCTCATAACCCGTTAGCCTTTCTGAAAGGCAATCAGACACCATCACAATGATAAATACACACTTTGATTCAGCAATTCCATTTATAGGTTACCTAGCATATAGCTGTTGTCACACAAGTGTGACACACTTCTGTTCGAGAATATTTACAGAAGCATTGCTTATATTGGATGTGACCTAACTGTCCATCAACAGGGCCTAGATAAATTATGTACATTCGTACAATGAAATACTGTGTAACCGCTAAACAGAGTGAGGCAAGTTCTGTGTGTTGCAGTTGAATGACAGCCAAGATAATTTAAGGTTAAAAAAAAAAAAAAAGAAAAAAGAAAAAAGAAAAACCCAAACAGTATATATCAACCAACAGAAGGGAAAGAGGGAGGAAGAGACATAAACAAGTGTACCTGTCTTTGCACAGACCATCTCCAGAACACACAAAAGCCCATAAACAGCAATCAAACAGTGGCTCCCAGTGGGTGGGAGGTCTGGAAATCAGAGGTGGTTAAGATTTCTCATTGTAAAAACACTGTCCACCAATTTGTATTGTTTGAATTTTTTTACTGTGTAGGTAGGCTACTTTTCAGTTTTAATAGTTTGGTTTTTGTTTTTGTTTTTTTTTTAATGGGGCAGTGAATTACTCTGTTGTATAAATAAATATGCTGAAGAGAAGAGAAAAAAAAAAAGGTTTCCAAGTATCAAAATACGCGATCAAAAGAGTTGTTTTTAAGAGTTTCCAAAAAAGAAATTCTCAACTACCATTTGCTGCGTTAGGTTTATTACAATCCCTGAAAATTACACACGAGAGTCAACCTGAGCTCCTCTTTTGGACAAAAATGTTTATGTTGCTAGCCACCAAATCCCCATCTGTTTAGCCTAGTCCTTGTTTGGCTCTCAGGGCTGTAGCAGCTTTTAAAATCTCTTTTCTCTCTTGCTATGTTTAATAGGTGTTCTAGGTGAAAGGATTTTTCTACTGGCCACACGATCAATTAAGAACAAGAGGACAGATTTTCTCCTTTCCCACTGATATTAATCCTTCCAGGTCAGTGTGGCCTGGCCTTCCCTGACTGAACAACAAATGAAATGCCTAACTAAGACACATAACACAATGACTCACTAAATATAGTAGTTTCTATTCTACCAACGCTCTTAGAAAAAAAAAAAAAAATCAAAGCTAAGACAAATACATTACATTGAAGTATATTCTCAAATGGATTAAATGCAAGCCTAAGGGCTCAGATTGACTGCTGCTAACATCCCCTGTAACTCTGGGGAACCCAGGAATTGGAAGGTACTCGAAACAAGTGACAGAAAAATGCTCCTTAATGTCGTGACTGAGGTCTTTTCATCACACTTGTTCACTGTGTTATGGGGTATCAGAGAAACGACCAGCAAGGTTAGGATGGAAGGGACACATAATCAAAACAGGTCTGTCGGTGTTGGCTGACTCAGCGCCCACTGTTTATATAGTTAGGGACCAGACTTCCTGAAAAATAATGGTAAACACTTCAAAAACCGCAACGAAGAAGGTGAACTCACCTTTAACACTTTTTCTATTAACATCTGCACCCTTTTCAAGTAAATACTGAGCAATCTCTTTGTGTCCTTTGTAGCACGAAATCATCAGGCACGTATGCCCGTGGCGGTTGGACACTTCCAAATCAGCTTTGTGTTCCACGAGGTACTTCACTATTTCCAAATGGCCATCGAAACAGGCCGCTCGCAGAGGAGTGGAGTTGGTCAGAGTTGTGTTGTTGACAGACGCTCCATGATTTAACAAAGACTGCACCACCTTCAGATGTCCTGCTGCAGAGGCGGCCCACAGCGGGGGAGCCCCCTCAATGGTTTCGCCATCAAAGTTGACAGAGCCCCCCACTTCTATGGAGGCGCTGCAGTGCTCTAGGAGGAATTCCACCATGTCAAGGTGCCCGTACCTGGCGGCCATCAGGAGCGGCGTGGCTCCATTTGTTTTTTCAGAGATCAAGGAGGAAACCTCCTCTTTGGATTTGCTTGCCAACAACTTGGTGAGAAGCCGGAGTTTGCCATCCCGAGCTGCGTTAAATACTGCTGTCTTTAGATCCATTTATGTCCGGTGGAGAGGCTGCGCTTTCTTTATCCTTCAAAGCAAAGCTCCAGCTTCACTCTATCGACACAGGCAAGAGTCACAGGAACCAAAGTTCAGTGTTAATCGCTGCACCCCGAACGGATATAAAACCACGAAAAGTATGCTGTCTTACCGCCTCCCGACATCTGACAACCAGAGCACCAAACTAGAAAAGAGAGAGAAGGGGGGAAAAAAAAAAAAGTGGCAGTTTTGAAATTTCCATAGGTAAGGGCAAAAACACTACTTAGGTCTCCTTAATTTCTCCTCCTCCGCGGCGGGAGTCGGCAGGGGGAGGAGGGGAGAGGCATACTCCAGGGACTACTCAAGCCCCCCAGACACCAGACACGGCGGGAGGAACACAAAGGGTGCACACGGGCCCTAAGGGTCCGGGGGGAGGCAGTCTCTCCCCTGCACACGGTCAGCGTAAACACTCCCGGCAACCGGCTTTCTCGCCTCCTAAGCAGCCAAGCTTTGTTCTAGTTTCGGCTTCGCACACGCCCAGAGTGAGTACAACCGAAAAGAGGCAGGAGACGCGGGTTCAGAAACGTTCCTCTGGCTCCCAGCTGCAGGGGAGAGCGGGCCAAGCGCGAGGCTGAAGGCCTCACGGGGGCCAGAGGGGGTTTGGGGACGGAACAGAAAGGTCGGACACCACAGACCCGGCCGGCGCACGCACAGCGGCCGCCCCAAGGCTGCTCTGCGCTTCGCAAGTCCTCGAGCCTCTCAGGAAATCCGGCCGCCGTCCGGCTTAGCCAACTTGGCCCGCCCCACTTGGATGCCCCGGCCGCCCCCAGACCGCGGCCGCCCCTCCGTAAGCTTCCCCGCCGCCGTCTCCAGGCCCGGGCGGCCGCCTCCCCGAGCCCCCGCCACCCCCGCCCGGCCAGCCGCCGAGCCCGCGGCCTCGGCCCGCCGCCGCCTTCCCCTGCCCGCCCGCCCGCCCGCCCGGGCCTCCCCGCCGAGGGCCCCGCCGCCGCCGCTACCTGCCCGGGGGCCGGGCCTCCCCGCCGCCGCCGGCCGCTCACGCTCGGGCCGCCCCCCTTAAATGGAAACCGTTGTCCGCGCCGCCGCCGGGGCCGGCCTGCTCCGCCTGCAGCCGCACAGCTCGTCCATGCCCCGCGCCCCACAGGAATGAATCCGGCCGCGCCGCTCGCCCCGCCCCGCCCCGCCCCGCCGCGCCGCGCCGAGCCGCCTCCCGCCCTCCCCGTCTGCGCGGGCTACAGCAGCTGCAGCGGATGCCGCGGCGGATGGTGTAATGGGCGGCGGGCCGGGGGCCGGACGAGCCGGAGCGAGGCTTCACATCACTGACGCGGCAGCCGCGCCATTGGGCCGGGGGAGGGCGGCGGCCGCCGCGAGCAACCGCGTAGGGGCGGGGCGGGGCGGGGCGGGGCGGGGCGGGGCCGCGAGCCCGGCGGAGGACGCAGCGGCGTGAGGCACGCCGGGGGGCGGGGCGCCACGAGGGGGCGGGGCCACGCCGCGGCTCGGCTCGGCTCGGCTCGGCTCGGCTCGGCGGCCCGGGGGGGGCGGGGGCGGGGGCGGGCGCGGGCGCGGGCGCCGCTCCGCGGCCTCGGGTTCCCCGCGCACGTGTCGGGAGGCTGGTGTGCGGGACCTCCGGGTCCCACGGCCAGAACTTCAGGAGCGCGGTGGCTGTGGTCACTCCCTCGCACCCACCGACGCTCCGGGAGCACCCTCTTCTCTCCTGTTAGTGGAAATACACCGAGCTCTCATGGTTAGATGTCGGAAAAACAGAACAAGAAAAAACACGGGAAATCTCAGTAAAAGATTAGTGTGGGGCGCGCTGCCAGTCATGACTTATGCCTTTTTTTTTTTCTTTTAAAGTAAGGGCTCTAAAAAACTAAAATGTTATGAAGAGTGCTAAAATTTCAGAGCAGTAAGTCAACAAGGTCAAGCTCTTCAACTCTTTGAACAATAAAACCAGAAAATGAAAGAAAGCCAAAAAGCTAATCTGAATGAAGATCACATCATACCGCAGGGAAGGAAACGTACCAAATCTGTGACGTTAAGGCAAGGGATGTATTAAACGAGATTGAGGAAAAGTGTAGGTATGTTTGGGGAAGAACACCCAAGCGAATCATGAGGAGGAAATAGTGTTTGAAAAACTGATCATCAATCTTGTGAATACTTTATTTTGTACCAATTCCTTGGGTACCACTGGGGGAAAGACTATTAGGTTAGACGTTATCAGACCCCGCCTCACAAATGTAATCATTATTTTTAAAGTCAGACATTTCACACACGCCCCAAAATCACAACTTCATGTTTGCTTCTTGACTTATAGTTTTGTCTAGAAGTTTATGTAGGTTTGTAGTTGATGTAATTTTGCATAATTGAAGTCCTAATTTTCTTTTTTTTTAAGATTTTATTTATTCATGAGAGACCCACAGAGAGAGGAGATACACAGGCAGAGGGAGAAGCAGGCTCCCTGCGGGGAGCCTTATGGGGAACACCATCCTAGGACCCCGGGACCCCACCCTGAGCCAAAGGCAGATGCTCAACCACTGAGCCACCCAGGTGACCTTTGAAGTCCTAATTTTCATACAAGTACATACTTTGTTTTGTTTTTCCCTTACTGTCCTCTAAAGATTTATTGTGTCCTTATAGTCTTAATAATCCTCTTTTATTAAGTAGTCAGTATACAGGTTGCATCACAGAACCCCAGAATTGAAGCTCAGGTTACTGGCATTGAGAAGAAAATACAGAAGAACAGAATATAAAGGATCAGAGTAGTCATTTTTAACGATCCATCAACCGAGAGGTTGAGCTGCTTTATCCTTAGTGTGCAGGTCACAGGTCTATACTCCCAAGACACAGATGCCACTGTACAGAGTCCTGACCAAAGCCTAGCCTGAGCTCTTAACAAATTCAGTAAGACGACGTGAAAATTTTTATCAGTGGCCTGCAAACTGAGATGTGCACCCTCGCATTCCCTCCAAGGGATTTTCAAGGGGTAGGTGCCTACTTAAGATCATTTTAAGGCCACTTGTTTCTGAATCTTCAACTTGCATCTATACTATTTCCTGAAACTGATTTGCTGGTTTAAAGAATGCAGTCAGTGTGTCTCCCTGCTTCATTTCCCAGCCATGCCACCATAGCTATATATTTTCCAAATTGCAAGAAGAGAGGGCATAACTCATTCAATGAGATCTTAGAAGGGTGCATTATTCCAGCGTGTAAAAACTCGAGGAAACTTTTGTCAGTTTTTTATCAACTTAAAATATTGGGCTGTATTGAGAAAGTGTATACTTCTAATGGCTCTGTAACAAATTCTTCTGCAAGTCATATGATTTCCAAATAATTGCTTTCAATAAAGGATGACCTGAAGATCACTATATGAGTCTATAAAGTAGGAGTTCAAAGAATTTTAAAGTTCAAAACCTTACAGCCCCATCTACTTATTAACGGTAAAAACATTCTTACAATTTACTAAAATGAAAAATAGAAAAAACACTGATGCTAAACTATATCTCTTTCTTCTAAGAAGTAGTATTTAACAACAAACAAATGCAGTAATTGTAAAAAGTTACTTATGTCTAATACTTTAAAAGCTTTGTAATATATTTTATATTATTTTGAATAATTGATTATTTTTAATATATCTCAATCTAGAAGAAAATATTTCAGCACTTATAGTCTTTCAGACACAGGAAATGTAAAATATTAAATTTATTTATTTATTTTTTAAGATTTTATTTATTTATTCATGAGAGACACAGAGTGAGAGAGAGAGAGGCAGAGACACAGTCTCAGGGAGAAACAGGCCTCACGCAGGGAGCCTGACATGGGAATTGATCCTGGGACTCCAGGATCATGCCCTGAGCCGAAGGCAGGCGCCAAACCGCTGAACCACCCAGGCATCCCCCAAATTTATTTTTTTTTAAGGATTATTTATTTATTCATGAAAGACACAGAAAGAGAGAGGGAGTGGCAGAGACACAGGCTGAGGGAGAAGCAGGGAAGCCAGATGTGGGACTCGATCCTGGGACTCCAGGATCACACCCTGGAATGAAGGCAAACGCTCAACCGCTGAGGCACCCAGGCGTCCATCCCTAAAATATTAAATTTAAATGTATATATCTTTTCATTGCAGAGAAATATAATAGGTGATAGATAAAACACATTCAAACACAGAAATATGTGAAATTAGGATATAATCCTGAGGGGTGAGAATGTGGAATGGAGTTACAGTGTAAAGAGAAAAAATAAGTGGAATATACTGTAGATAAACAAGAGTTTTTTCATATATTTTAAAAATGGTGAATGGTAGGCATAATTGCTATGGTGTTTAGATTTCACTGGATTCATTTAAGAGAGTGACTATTCCATTTTAAAGTGTGAATGTTTACGGCATGAAGGAAATTACATCCTTTGCAAAGACTTAAACTTACGATGAAAATTTTTATTTTTTATTTTTTTAAAGATTTATTTATTTATTCATGAGAGACACAGACTGAGAGAGAGGCAGAGACACAGGCAGAGGGAGAAGCAGGCTCCATGCAGGGAGCCCGATGCAGACTTGATCCCAGATACCCGGATCATGACCCAGGGAAGGCAGGCGCCCAACCGCTGAGCCACCCAGGCATCCCTATGATGACAAATTTTAAATGTTAACCTAAAAAATATGCAAGAGGGTAAATAGTACTTCATGTACTAAGCAAAAATGTTTGAGGACCACTAATTTTAGTCATCAATCCCCTATTGGAATTTGTCTCCATTTCTAAAGATTTTGGCAATGTTTGTTCTTCTAATCCTTTTTTTTCTTAGTCTTTTCTTTTCTTAAAGAACCTCAACTAAAATTCCTGCTGTTTTTTTGTTAAATGATCTTACATTATTTTTCTAAATTCCTGCCTCCTTTCTACCCTCTCTGAATGGGAAGGAGAAGGTTTGTGTTTGGCTGGGTTGGTTTGATAGGGATTCGTTCAGTTCCTAAGGCTTTGGATTCAGGTTGAATCAGCAATTATTGTCTTCCTAGAAGCCTCAGAATGCTCTGGGGGGTATAACAAGACAAACCATGGACTCAAGTCTAAGAAGTCTCTAGATGGTCCAAGTGGGAACTAGCAGACTGGAAAAATGAGGAGGGGCTGGAGAAATGGTACACAAAATGAGGAAGCCATTGCCAGGAGCCAGGGTGGATACTTGGTCTGCTCTGAGGGGAGCCTGGTGTCACTGTATCCATAGCTCTGATTGATCGGCCTTGCTTGAGACCCAAGGCTTTACCAGTACCTGTGAGAGGACCTCCCTGCGAGGCCCCCAAGACACTGGGAGCCCAGATGCACCACTACCCCATGCCTGAAAGGGTGGTAGGGACCAACTGGAGTATCAGAGAGAGGACACTCTTATGATGAGAACAACACACGTTTTCAAGCATATGCATTTTCTTCTTTTCATGTATTGCCTTTGGATAAATTTCCAGGTGTTGGATTACAGAACTTCTTTCTGGTTTCTCATACATATTGTCATTCCACTTTCCCAGAGAGTTAGGTTAGTCTGCTATACTAGCAGCAGAAGGGTATGCTGAATTCACCAAACCATGCGCCCACTGGATATTACATTTTTAAAATTCTCGCTGGAATGTGTAAAATGATGCATCAAATTTTCCCAAATTTGCCTGGCCACCCTTGTGATTTTTTTTTTTTTGTCTACATAAACTCCTGTAATTAGTAGGGTATTCTTTCTACAGTTTTCCTCCTGGGTTTTTTTTAAAAGTTCATTTATTTTTTAGTAACGTCTACACCCAACATGGGCCTCGAACTCATGACCCCAAGATCAAGAGTTACCACTGACTGAGCCAGCCAGGCACCCCTCTTCTAGGGATATTCAAGTATTTACTTCTTGCTGGTCTCTGCTTAAACTAGAAAGCTCAATGAAACAGTCTGCTTGCATGGTTTGGTAATCTTCCTTAACTTGGTCTGATTTGGGTGGAGGAAATGTTTTTGTTTTTAGTAACTAACTGGGCAACAGTTTAATTTAGAAAAGTGGGAAAGGACCCTCCTTTAATGAATACAAAAGTGACACAAATATAGCATGTATACTCCCCATGCCATTTAGAAACGCCTTTTTTGTGTGAGAAACCTATTAACACTGATAATTTGTTTCACCAAGGTCATGTCAACAGTTACCGAATCCGATTGTGTCCTGTATTAAATGTTAAATGAATATATGATCCCTGCTTTCAAAGAATCCATGGTCTGTGGGAGAACTGCAGCTATAAACAGATCAGAGTGAAATATGTATATAAACAACCACAAGGGCCCAAAGAATGGAGCTGCCAAGGCTCCTTTGGTGAGTCTGGGAAGGAGGTGTGGTTCAACTACATCCTAAAGAATGAGTGGGTGTAGGCCTGGCCAAAAGGCAGTGGGAGAAGGGAGGGAGCTGTCAAACAGAGGCAGATGGCTCCTCCCTTCTTCCCCACTTGCTCCTCAGACACAGGGTGGTACCTAGGCAACCTTTTGATTCTGCAAAGCCCCCATCCCCCTCCCTCAAAGTGCATCATAACTCACCATTTCCTATTTCTGCAACTGAACCAGAATTCACATTCTCTCCTTCAGCTGCCCTCTTGGAGGTTTTAGGAGGAGGGCACCCCCCCCACTCCATCCTTGGTGGAAGTAATCTACTTAAAGCAAGAAAACATCTTGGGGATACTTGGCATTTTACAAAGGAAACCTGTGAGCTCCAGAGAATCTTCCAGATTCCCCCTGTGTGTGTTTTGGCCTAGCCTCTCTTTGCTTCCCCGAACAATTCAAAATGAGGGAGCAACTCGGTCACCAACACCTGATCGTTTTCTCTTGGCAGTCTCCCTTGTTGGTATGGTGCCAGCATTTTACTCATCACGTTATCACAAGCTAGAAATCTGGCATCATCGTAAAAGTATCTGGTTCTTTTCTTTGTTATCCTATTTCCTGAAGTTGTCAGGGCCCTGACTCTAGGTCTCTAGGAGCAATAGATGAGAAAGATTCTGAAGCTTCTTGGGAACTGCCTTCCACCCATTGGCAGTCTCCCCTGAGACATTCCAGCCCAGCCCACCCAGTAATGTCCAGCAGTTCCGGCACAGAAGCCTACATTTCTCGAAGACATGAGGATGTGATTGGTCACTCAGAGCAGGAGATCTGTTCTGAGATCTCGAATAGCTTAAAGGAGTCTTCCAGGTGTGGGGAGAAGAAAGAGGCCAGAGTCAGCCCAGATATGAGGACACCGTCACAAGTACAGCCCAGTTGACACATCAAGCGCAGATGGCAATGATCCCAGTGTGTTCATGACCTTTAGACTCAGCCTTGACCTTTGTCCCTGTGCCTGACTGGCTGCCCATGCCTGTGTGGGTGGCCATTAATCAACAAGGAATAGCTGCTATCTCACCAGTAATTCGTTGGCCTCAGCCCCAGTCTTTCTGACGAGTCTAGCAATTATCCAACCTGAACATTTATTCATCTTCTCTTTTTTCTTTTTCCGATTTTGGCATTTTAATTTCTTCTGGATATCTGAATATCTCCTCTTTTGCAAGCTAGACAACAGAATTAAACTCAGGTGTTCTGATCCTCTGGGATCCAGACCGAGTCTGGCTGTCTTCAGCATAATACGAGGTGCTAACAACAGGCTTCAAATCTGTAAATAATAACCACTTATTTACATTTTTTCCCCTTAGGAAACAACAAAAAGTTCGGTCCTAAAGGCATGATATACAGAACATCTTGATTTACAAAGAACAGAATGACCCAAATTATATGCTGGCTAATTTAGGGGCGGACCAAATCAACACTGACTGAGGACTGGTGAAGAGAGAAAGTGTTTACCCTTGGGAAACTCACTCTGAGGTTGAACAAAGTCCTGGCTGCTGTTAATAAGAAAGCACGTAAAAGAATAGTATAGATCACCCACACTGACACTTGATTTTGCAGACGTCTTCCACTACAGTGCAAAGTTAGTGATAAGAGTGGGGGGGGAGATACTTAGATTGTTCTGAAAATAAATTACTGGTGATAGGAAATAAGACCTATTGAATTCTTCCATTTGCCACCAGAACAAACTGACCATGAGGATGCTGTAAAAGAAATGGTGCACTCTAGGGGCACGTGGGTAGCAGGCTGACTCTTAATTTCAGCTCAGGTCATGATCTCAGAGGTCTGGGATAGAGCCCCACACTGGGCTTCCTGCTCTGTGGGGAGCCTGCTTCTGCTTCTCCTTCTCCCTCTGCTCCTCCACCACTGCTCCTGCTTTCTCTCTCTCGCTCACTCTGCTCTCTCTCTCTCAAGTAAATAACCACTATTTTTTAAATCTTTTTAAAAATAAAGAAAAATAGAGCATGTCCCATTAATTAATTTGTAATTGTAAGCTCAGTTGACATCTTGAGGATGGACCCATAAACTCTGGCCATTCTTTTGTTTAACATCAGCAAATCGCAGAATTCCTTAGCCCTTCACCGTGGTTCCTGCTCAATATCTTCCACCTGGGCGCAGTTCCACCTGTGACTCTCCTCCTCAGGGTTGAAGATGGTGCTTGCCATCAAAACCTCGACTAGCGTTGTGGGAATAACCCTAGCCGCCTTTGGGTGCATAGCAGGCAATGCCCAAGTGGTAAAATCCCGGCAGGAACACCAACATGCCAATGATCAGGATGGGAATGGCCGGGCCTGCCTCCTCTTTGCTGATATAGCCCCCCCAGCAGAAGGGAGCCAAAGATAATGACAAAGGTACCAATCAAAAACAGCAGTGTAGCAGGAGCAGTGGCCTTGTATGGGATCTTAGGAGGGCTCTTCTTTTCTTTTTCAAAAAAAGATCCATATAATAAAAAAAAATTTTTTTTTAATTTAAAAAATCTATTTTTTATTTATTCATTTATTTTAATTTAAACTTCAGTTAGTTAACATACCGTGCAATATTGGTTTCTGGAGTAGAATTCAGTGAGCTGCTTACATACAACACCCAGTGCTCATCACAACAGGTGTCTGCCTTAATGCTCATCCCCCATCTAGCCCATCCCCCACCCACCTCCCACCATCAACCCTCAGTTTGTTCTCTATCGTTAAGAGTCTCTTATAGCTTCTTTCCCTCTCTTAGGAGGGTTTTTCTCAAATTGAAGGTCCATGTAGCTATGGTCTGTGCTGGAGAGTCTTGAGTAGTTCACTTTCCTATTGGGGATTCCAGTAGCCAGGTTGGTAGGAGGTAGCATCCTAACACAGTGACACAGCTACAATAGGAGCCCCACACCAGGGCCCTCATGCTGACAGCTCACCCATGGTGGGCAGCAGAAGCGCCGGGGGCCTCACAGTGTGCCTCACCTAACTGCTACCCCACCCCTATCCATCTTATCTCATTTTTATCAATTGTCACACAGTATGATGACCACATCTCTCCAAATCTCCTTATAGCCACATCCAGGCCATTATGAGTGAGCCAAACACAGGACAGATTTCATCCAGGCCTCATAAGATGAAAAATCCGTCTCTACTTGCTGCAGCACAATGGGCCTCTACATCAGTGTTTCATAGAATATGGTGCCCAGGTCTTTTTTTTTTTTTTTTTTTAAGATTTTATTTATTCATGAGAGACACAGAGAGAGAGAAAGGCAGAGACACAGGCAGAGGGTGGTGCCCAGGTCTTAAGAATACGAACCACCAAAAAAAAAAATTTAAATTAAAAATAAAAATAAAAGATTACGAACCACCTACAAAGGTTATTCAAAGTAAAGATTCCTGGAATGCATTCTTGGTAATTCAGATTCACTAGCTTCGATGTGAAACACAAGAGTCTGCATTTTTGACAAATCCATTAGATGATTCTTCTATCCTCTAGATTTGAGACTGTGGTCTCAAATGAGTTCTTGTCCTCCAATTTTGGAAAGAGAATGTGACATCACCAGTGTTATGTCCTGGCCCGGTTTCTTCTGATTACTTTAGTGTCTGCTCAGTAGGACTCACTGGACAGGAAACCCAAGACAGCCATTAGCCAAGAGCAAATTCAGCCCAGGCTCATGGATGTGGCTATATGACTGACCCATGACCCCATCAATGTTGTAAGAATTGCTTATTGAAGAATTTACCAACCTGGTTTACATCTCCATGAATTAACCCCCTGGTTTACGTCTCACCTTAAGTGAGAAATCCTGCTGTTGAATCCTGGCACTGCCCAAACTGATGTCAGATAGACAGGTCAAGTTCTTGTCAGTTGTAAACATATGAGACTCCACCCAAAGTCTTAGGAGCCACACTTCATTAGAGAGGGAGGAGTCAGACAATTTCTCATCCAGTAGTCTACCTAGGTCCCCTACAGCCACCCCACCCTGGGTCTAGAGCAACTCCAACTCCCTCTCCCAGCCCCAGGAACAAAGCCACCACTCCCTAAATGCCTGCCCTTAAATACCCAAATGATTTCTGGTACCTTCCCTCTTATAGAACCTTGGAAATTAATTTGGCTCTCACCACCCTCACCCCTTTGGTGTTTTCACATCTCGCCTCAGTTCTAGACTCCACTTCAAAGCTGCCTTCTATCACACTCACGGATGCACCCCTACACAGGAGCTCTGGGGTGCCTCCTTGGACACTCAGCTGAAAGGCCCTCTTCCTCCATGCATTGGGATGACTCATTAGTGATGATTCTCTGCCAAGGTAACAACTCAAATTCCAGGGTATCTTCAACACCACCAGGTGCTCACAGCTCTAGAAACCACATGCCATCTGTCCCGCGGGTGGAACCTGCTATGTCCTAGTGTAGAATTCTGTAAGATGATTCTGCCTTAGAATCCGCCCCACCTCATTTCCTATCCCTGTGAGTGACCATGTCCACTGATCCTGGGTCTGCCACTCTGTCTTTGGGTCCTTCCTGCATGGGCCTGGATATTTCACTGCTGACCTCTCTCTGAAGAGGCCAGGGCTACAACACAGTCACTTTCCCTGACCCATCCCACTTGTTTCTGGCTTCTTTCTCCTGCCACTTACTGGTAGTTCCAACATGAACTTGTACCTACCCAAACCCTGAACTCAGCCTGGAGGCCAAGGATTCTGTTTCTTTGACTCTTGCTGAAGCCACTCATGAACACACCTTGGAAACACCCTGGCCATTGGCTGCCTGGATTGTAACCAAAGCTGCTGTGTTTCCTCAGAATAGCCGCCCCTGTCTTGCTCTCCTACTGGCATTACTCTCTGCAACGACGTTAGTTCTTCAAAGCCTGGCCCATGCCGCTAGGTAGGTCCTGTGCTAAGTTTCGGCCAGAGTAGCCTACTGTACTTACAACCCAATCTTGGGTTATGTTTCCTGGTCAGAAGGGGAGAAGGCCCTATGTGTCAGTTTTGTGAGCTCAGGGCTTTTGTGGAGCAGCCTTGAGGAACCATCTGAAGACCACATTGGTAGTAGATCTGTGCTAGAGATGGAAGTTTCTCCCATTAAGAAGTACATGTTGAATCCTCAGGAGCAGGCTGGCAGATGTGTCCTTGAAGCTGAGTGCTACTGGGCATCCATCCTATTTAGGCTCATGACAATCAGTTCTCTAGGATTTATTTTATTTTGGCTAAAATTGGTTTATAATTTATTTTATTTTATTTTATTTTATTTTATTTTATTTTATTTTATTTTATTTTATTTTATTTTATTTTATTTTACCTACATGTTCTCCCATGCCTTTTGGACAGGCTTCAATTCCTTAGTCTAGAACAGTCCAAGAACACCCACACACCCCTCGTCTTCTAGGTCCTTCCCTATTGAAAGTAACCCTCTGATCAGTCATTCGTGGAGGATAGGTATATTTTGCCCATCCATTCATTTATGGCTTCACTCAGTCTCTTCTTCTCTCAAGATGTATTTTTTGCTGATAAGCACTATGCCTAGTGACAAGTTCTGGGAACAGACTGTGGCATGAATAAGATCATGTCTTATGCGTCCTCCTGGAGCATCTAAAGCATCTCACTTGGGCTAGGGGTGGGCTTGGGGTAGAGCTTTCCAGAGGCAGTGATGGCTAAGCACAAGTCTGCAAGGTCAGTTGGAATTTTCACAGATGAAGAGGTGAAGAAAGTTCCAGGAAGAGTGAAAGATTCAGAAACAAGAGAGAACTCACAGAAGTTCCATATGGCTAGGAAACAACCCAAAGGGGAGTGGTGAAAAGTGAAGGTAACATTTTGAAAGAGTCAAGGGCGTGGAGCAGCTTGGGAAACCACGCAAGAAACGCTGAACCTGATGCTGTGGCCATGCAACTCTCCTCAGGGGGAAGGCAGACCTGAGCAAATTGGGTGCTGCCATGTTTAGTTTCTGCTAGCCTAGTGTGCCAGGTAACAACAGACTTCTGGTTTTTCTCAGAGCAAGCTGGACACGATGATAAAAACACTGGGCTAAGTCACTGGCTCCACAGCCAAGGGGTTGTCCCAAGTCCAAGTGGTTCACCTAGATTGGTGCTTCAGAAAACCCAATTTTTCCATATTCCACATCTCTCTCAGTCAACAACATGCTGATAACAAGCCCCCACCCAAAAGCATTTGTTCAGTAGGTTCTGGTGCTAGAATCCCATATTACTCCTGCCCAGAAGAGCCTTCTGCTTCCAAACTCTGCCTCTTCTGACCTTAGAATAAACACCAATATCCAGGGTGTGGGGTTTTGGGGTAGGGGGAAATCAGCAGACTGGGTCTCCTAGTTATAACAATGTAACTCATCTGAGTCTGAGTCTATTTCTACAGTAGGTACTGGCTGAACCATGGGCAAGGAGACCCAGTCTTGGCCCCAGTTCCCAGCCCAAACCAGATATGGGGCAGGCGAATCCAAACATCCTCCACTGAATCATCAGGAGAGGGCAGGCCCTGACCACAGGGAAGGGAAGGGACGTGGGAGCGGACATGGGAAGTAGGTGAGGAAGCTGTAGTCACGCCTGGAGAGGAGGCTGCTTCCAATGAGTACTATGGTTCGGTGCCGCTGCCCACAATGGTGGGCCTTTGTTTATTGTGTCTCAGTGTAAGGGGCTGGCCAGAAAAGCTGGCAGATGGGTGCTTTATTGGTTTTCCTAAAGCTGTAAGCACTGTGACACAGATGGGGAATCAAGAGGTAGAGTAGCTTGTACGAAATCCCATGGGCAGGAGCGCCTGGGTGGCTCAGTCGGTTAAGTGTCTGGCTTCGGCTCAGGTGATGATCCCAGGCGCAATGAGGAGCCCATTTCTCCCTCTCCCTCTGCCCCTCCACCTTCTTGTGCTCTCTCTGTCTCTCAAATAAATCAATAAAATCTTGAAAGAAAGAAATCGCATGAGCAGTCAGCCATTGCATCAATTGGCAGGTGCAATTGATTTCCGGACAATCTGATTTCCAGATTGCCACTCTCCCTGGCCCCTAGGTGGTGAGGTCCTGGGCCTGAGCACCTGCTTTTGAGGACTGCTTCTCCCACCCCTCAGGGACTCCACTGTTGGGGGCACACCAGTGAGAACTGGCCCTCCATCTCAGTCTTGCTTGTGCTGACCCTGTCCTAGCCTCTCTGTTATGTGAACCACTGCATTCCTACCTGCCACCTGTTTTGTTTTGTGCTTCAGCCAATGTGAGCAAGATTTCATTCATTTGCTATTGAAAGAGCTTTGAAAAACAGTAACAAATACATATAACGTATGCAAGTGGAGATGTGCGCTAGGAAGGAGAAACACAGGATGTCTGTGAGTGGAGTATGACAAGGACCTGACCTATTCTCAGGTGCCAGGGTGGGCTGCCAAGGGGAAATGACATTTGATGAGAAAGCTGGAGGAACAACAGCCAACTAATGGGAACAAGCAGAGCAAGGAGCAAGAGTGGTCTGGGGGCAAGTAAACATCATGTATTAAGGGCCTGTTGCAAAGTTAAAAAAAAAAAGAAAAAGAAAGAAAGGAAAGGAAAGGTGGGAAAAGAAAAGAAAAAAAAGAAAAGAAAAAAGAAAAGAAGAAAAGAAAAGAAAAAAGAAAAGAAAAGAAAAAAGAAAAGAAAAAAGAAAAAAAAAGGAAAAAAAAAGAGAAAAAAAAAAGAAAAGAAAAGAAAAACTCAAGACACCAGTGAAAGTCAAAGGAAGTCAACATGGGTGGAACATGGTGGAGGAGAGAGTCTGGAGGGACAGGCCACAGGAGTGGGCAAAGCCAGCCTGCCCACCACCCACCTCATTCCACTCTCAGGCGAAAGTGGCCAGACTTGTGATGGATGCAAAGTAGGTGTTGTCTGGCAGAGAATTAACCTGGTGATGAATGTGGTCCCATTAGCCCTCCCAGACTGAGGCATTTGTCCCCTAACCCCTAAAATGGCTCTTGCCTCTTTCGACTTATGCTCCACTCAGCTGCCCAGAGAGGCAGGCACGTAGATTAAACTGCTCCTCTATGCTCAGGAGCTTCTCGCTGCTCTTAGGGAGAAAGCTACCATTGGTGACATGGTTGATGAGGCCTCCCAGGATCCCGCCTCCACTTGCCCCACATCCTTGGTTCTCCTCCAAGTGTCCCTACCTGTCATCTTAGTATGGGGACCCCGCCTCTCGGGCGCACTGTTGCTCACCATTTGGCTTCAGGCCTCATACACAACCCTTTTCCAGTTCAAGCCCACTTCACCATGCTGCCTGTAGGCCTCTTAATTGTCCTTTGTGCTTTCTCTAACTTGAAAGACTCATCTGGAGTGGGGATTCCCACACACACTCCTCGCCGTTGGCAGGCCTTCGTTACCATCTGCTGCTAATCAGTGCCTTCCGTGGGCCTCTGCCCTATGCCCTTCCATTACCTGGTGCCAAGCAGCAATGGCAGGAACATAGAACACATGCAATAACTATTTGCCCAATTTCTCTTGTTATTCTGTGTGCTCTGGAAGGGGATGGGGAGAGGAAGCTAGAAAAACAAAGAATTTCTATGATGGTGTCTCTGAATGGTGTTCATGCAGTCTAGTTTCTCCTCATCAAGAATTTGCAGGGAAGAGGGGCACCTGGCTCAGTGCTGAGCGTCTGCTCAGGTCGTCATCCAGGGGTCCTAGGATTGAGTCCCTCATCAGGCTCCCCGGAGGGAGCCTGCTTCTCCCTCTGCCTCTGTCTCTGCCTCTCTCTATGTGTCTCTCATGAATAAATAAATAAAATATTAAATAAAAGAATTTGCATGGATGAAGAATTCTGAGAATGACATCCTCTGAAGAGAATACAGGTCATTTCTAGAAGGCTTTCTAAAACTGTGTGCTCTGCTTACCTCCAGGCCCTAATGGTGTCCCTGCCACATTTGTACAATATTCCTACGGCTACTAAGTTTGGGAGTTGGCACACCTGCCAGATAACAGGAGCACAGGCTTTACAGGCAGACAATTCAGTTTTACACAAAATACAACAGAGTCCCCCTCCTGGGGACCTGACAGTCTAGTATGGGTGGCAGACATATAAACAGGTAATTTGAATTTAATGGACAAGCTATGAGAAAACCACGCAGAGCGCAACACCTCTGACTAACTGTGGGTCCTTGGGCCCAACAGCAATAGCTCTCAGAGTGTCAGTCTTTTCCACTGTACAATGAAAATTCCTACTGCCAAGGGATTGTTTTGAGAACTAAATGAGAAAACATTTGTAAAACACTCAATATAGTGTTTTTCCCATGGGAGGGACTCAATAAAGAGTATCCACTGGATTATCTAAGAAGGCCAGACCCAGAGTTCTTGAGCTGGCCGTGCTGGCTAAATATGTGTGCATCTCCAACCCCACACCACATCTTCACGGAACCCTATGCCCTCTCATAATTGCAACAATAACTCACTGTCACTCTTGCCCCTGTTCATAGGAGACACTGGACCAGAAATGACGGTTATGTTAGCACCAATCCACAACTGCTACTTGAGAAATGCGTCAGAGAACATTCTGTGCTGACAATGGGCCCAGATCATTGTTTTAATATGCGAGAAACAAAATGTCCACGTTATTGCTGTCTCCTCCCCCCATCCTCTCACTCCGTCCACTGGTCCATTTTCTGCTCTGTTGCTAATGTTATTTCTGGCCTGTTATTCCAACATCATGATGCTCTCTATTCTATTCAGAAATTGTGAAGATTCCCTCTAAATCAGAATCAGATTCATAATTATATTCCAGGTTTCACTTACTAGGTGGTTCTTTCCTTCACTCTGTCTGCTCCAAATCATTAGACTAAATATCTCTCTTTTTTTGCCTGTATCAGCCTTCTTGTGACTGTGTCCAAGGGTTCCACCCAAGACAGCTTTGCATGGAAGTGCTTTCCAATGTTATAGGATTTAAATTAATGCCACTGCCAAAATTCACCCCGAAGAGCCTTCCACGTGCTGGACACTGTGCCTAGATTAGGTCTTGATGATTTGTTATTTTATGTTAAGAAATTAACTACCCAAACTCAGATGAGAGTCAGTTGGCTTTTTCTTATCGATAATATTTCACTATTCTAGAGAAACCCTGGCTTATAGAAATGTGGAGTGGACTTTGTTTAAAGCATTTATTATAGGGACGCCTGGGTGGCTCAGTGGTTGAGCGTCTGCCTTCGCCTCAGGCCATGATCCTGGGGTCCTGGGATCCAGTCCCACATCAGGCTCCCTGTGGGGAGTCTGCTTCTCCCTTTGCCTGTGTCTCTGCCTCTCTCTCTCTCTCTCTGAATATCTCATGAATAAATAAATAAAATCTTTTTAAAAAAATAAAGTGTTTATTATAAACTTTTTTTTAAGTCTTTGATTTCCTTATGTTTCATTCTTGAAATAATAATCATCTATCAGGTGACCACTCCTGATGGATGTTCCTTACTTCAAGTCATCATCTTATGAGTATGAGCTCACTGCTGGGGGAATGACTCATAACCTGACATGGTTAATATCATTGTACTTAAAAACTAGAGTACCAGTTTATTAGCTTTATAAACATCTAGGTTGTATTCTGCTTATCACTATATCATATGTTCCTATGTCCCTGGATAAATTCCTCAAGACACCTGAAATGTGGGCTACACAAAAAATCAAATCATTGCTATGGGAGGCATCATTTCAATAATGATCTCCAACGACCCTCACCCAAAAGGGCAGAACCATGAGCCAGAAGGGAAAAATCCAGAATCTGGAGAGTGAAATAAAGTCAGGGAGGATTCCTTCCAACCCTTGAAACCCAATGAAGTTGATCAAGTTGGAAGTCAGAACTGCTTTAAACTGGGTGCCTTGGTAGGTCAACTGGTTAAGCACCTGCCTTCAGCTCAGGTCATGATCTCAGGGTCCTGGGATCGATTCCTGCATTGGGCTCCCTGCTCAGCAGGGAGTCTGCTTCTCCTTCTGCCCCTCCCCACCCTGCTTGTGCTCTCTTTCTCAAATAAATTTAAAAATATTTTTTAATTATTTTTTATTGGAGTTCAATTTGCCAACATATAGCATAACACCCAGTGCTCATCCCACCAAGTGCCCTGCTCAGTGCCCATCACCCAGTCACCCCAACTCCCCACCCACCTCCTTTTACACTACCCCTTGTTCGTTTCCCAGAGTTAGGTGTCTCATGTTTTGTCACCTCACTGATGTTTTCACTCATTTTCTCTCCTTTCCCCTTTATTCCCTTTCACTAATTTTTATATTCCCCAAATGAATGAGACCATATAATGTTTGTCCTTCTCCAATTGACTTATTTCACTCAGCATAATACCCTCCATCCAGTTCCATCGACGTCAAAGCAAATGGTGGGTATTTGTCATTTCTAATGGCGGAGTAATATTGCATTGTATACCTAGACCACATCTTCTTTATCCATTCATCTTTCGATGGACACCGAGGCTCCTTCCACAGCTTGGCTATTGTGGACATTGCTGCTTTAAACATTGGGGTGCAGGTTCCCGGCGTTTCACTACAACTGTATCTTTGGGGTAAATCTCCAGCAGTGCAATTGCTGGGTCGTAGGGCAGATCAATTTTTAACTCTTTGAGGAACCTCCAGACAGTTTTCCAGAGTGGCTGCACCAGTTCACATTCCCACCAACAGTGTAAGAGGGTTCCCTTCTCTCCGCACCCTCTCCAACATTTGTGGTTTCCTGCCTTGTTAATTTTCCCCATTCTCACTGGTGTGAGGTGGTGTCTCATTGTGGTTTTGATTTGTATTTCCCTGATGGCAAGTGATGCAGAGCATTTTCTCATGTGCTTTTTGGCCATGTCTATGTCTTCCTCTGTGAGATTTCTCTTCATGTCTTTTGCCCATTTCATGATTGGATTGTTTGTTTCTTTGCTGTTGAGTTTAATAAGTTCTCTTCACAGATGACATGATACTGTACATAGAAAAACCAAAAGACTCCACTCCAAAACTGCTAGAACTCATACACCAATTCGGCAGTGTGGCAGGATACAAAATCAATGCCCAGAAATCAGTGGCACTTCTCTACACTAACAATGAGACTGAAGAAAGAGAAATTAAGGAGTCAATCCCATTTACAATTGCACCCAAAAGCATAAGATGCCTAGGAAAAAAAACCTAACCAAAGACGTAAAGGATCTCTACCCTAAAAACTACAGAACACTTCTGAAAGAAATTGAGGAAGACACAAAGAGATGGAAAAATATTCCAAGCTCATGGATTGGAAGAATTAATATTGTGAAAATGTCAATGCTACCCAGGGAAATTTACACATTTAATACCATCCCTATCAAAATACCATGGACTTTCTTCAGTGAGTTGGAACAAATCATCTTAAGATTTGTATGGAATCGGAAAAGACCCCAAATAGCCAGGGGAATATTGAAAAAGAAAACCAGAGCTGAGGGCATCACAATGCCGGATTTCAGGTTGTACTACAAAGCTGTGGTCATCAAGACAGTGTGGTACTGGCACAAAAACAGACACAGAGATCAATGGAACAGAACAGAGAACCCAGAAGTGGACTCTGAACTTTATGGTCAACCTATATTCGATAAAGGAGGAAAGACTATCCATTGGAAGAAAGACAGTCTCTTCAATAAATGGTGCTGGGAAAATTGGACATCCACATGCAGAAGAATGAAACTAGACCATTCTCTTACACCATACACAAAGATAAACTCAAAATGGATGAAAGATCTAAATGTGATACAAGAATCCATCAAAATCCTAGAGAAGAACACAGGCAACATCCTTTTTGAACTCAGCCACAGCAACTTCTTGCAAGATACATCCATGAAGGCAAAGGAAACAAAAGCAAAAATGAACTATTGGGACTTCATCAAGATAAGAAGCTTCTGCACAGCAAAAGAAGCAGTCAAAAAAACTAAAAAACAACCTACAGAATGAGAGAAGACATTTGCAAATGACCTATCAGATAAAGGGCTAGTATCCAAGATCAATTAAAAAAAAACTTAAAAAAACAAAAACTGCTTTAGGGATGCCTGAGTGGCTCAGCAGTTGAGCGTCTGCCTTTGGCTCAGGGCGTGATCCCAGGGTCCTGGGACTCAGTCCCACATCGGGCTCCCTGCATGGAGCCTGCTTCTCCCTCTGCCTGTGTCTCTGCCTCTCTCTCTCTCTCTCTCTCTCTCTCTCTCTCTGTCTCTCATGAATAAATAAATAAAATCTTTAATAAATAGATAAGTAAAATTTAAAAAATTTTATAAACTGCTTTAGACTAATAGCTCCTATGTGCCTTCATTTACCTCCTTGTTGAATAGAGATGCCTGTAACTGGCATCTACTGCCTGTGTCACCACCAGGGTGTGTGGGGGCACATTACTTGTTTTTTAAATTTCACAGATCCATCAATACAAAGGAATTACACTCAGAATGAATTACATGCAGGAGGTTCATCAGCATCTGATTTAAATGATGATATTTTGGGCTTCTGAGTTGGCCTTTTTTAGATGGGATTTTGGACTTTGAAGTAATGTGTAAAGGAAAAGAGCCCCCAAAACCCTTCGAAGGAGGTACATGTATTTTGCGTGTGGGATGGACGTGAAGGACTGGAGGTTGGAGGGTGACCAAAGTAGTCAGAATTCCCACCACCCCTGCCAGCGTCCCCCAACCTTGCATGACCATCTCACCTTTGAGCGTGTGTGGGGGACGTGAGTATGATGAGATGTCATTCCCATGATTATGGTGCTTTAAATATTGACAGGGGGATTATCCAATGGGCTTAATCTAATTGCATGAGCCCTTTACCAGCTGAGAGTTTCCTCTGGCTGGTGGAAACCAGAAAGATTTGGAGTTCGAGAGATTCAAAGCAAGAGAGGATGTGATGCCAGGAAGAGTCTTGCTGACCTCAAAGGGTTCTATTGCTGCTACAACTCCAGATCGCCTGTGAAAGGGAACGCCAGCGGTCCCAGGGAGAGGAGAGTAGCACCTGGCTGACCACAAGAACGTGAGGATCACAGTCCTACAGTCACAGGGCAGTGACTTCTGCCAACAACCTGAAAGAGCCTGGAAGCAGATTCTTCCTCCAGGGAGGAAGCATGCAGCCAGCAGACTCTCTGAGGTCAGCCCTCTGTGGCTCTGAGCAGGGGACCCAGCTCCCCAGTTGGGAGCTGACACGTGGGTGTTACTTTCAGACACTCAATTTGTGGCAGTTTTTTATGCAGCAAGAGAAAAGTGACCCAATTCTTAAATACGCCTCAACTCTGCTCAGTGTAAGTTTGCCTTTGTAGAACGCAAGTCAGTTATTACTCAAATCATTCATTGCTCACTGTCCTGAAGTTATAATGATTCAACAGCTAATAGTCACACATCCTTGCATCCAAACTCAATCAAATCACACATTTCTATTTGCTTGAAATCCCCCAGGAAATTCTAATTCATTATAATAATCCCCAGAGTGGAACTGAACAGAGTCAGAATTCGATAGATGAGAAGCTCCGTGAAGGACTTCAGTGACAGCAGAACATGGCAGGCCACACATGGTTGATGCCAACAGAAGAGAGAGTGGCAGGCACCACAAGTCACGTGGGTGCAGGAGACAGGCTGGAGGTTAAGGCCAAGGGAAGACAGTTCAAGGATCCAGAGCTCCAGGGACGCCTGGGTGGCTCAGTTGGTTAAGTGTCTGCCTTTGGCTCAGGTCATGATCCCAGGTTCCTGGGATAGAGCCCCACATCGGGCTCCCTGTTCAGCAAAGAGTCTGCTTCTCCCCCTCCTACTCTCTCCCCAGCTCGTTCTCTCTCTCTCTCTCTCAAATAAACAAATAAAAATCTTAAAAAAAAAAAAAAAAAGGATCCAGAGCCCCAGCTAAGAAATTAGAGAAACAAAGGGGCAGGACATGAGCAAAGAGCCTGCAAAACCAATCAGGAACCAGCCTGTGAAGCCTGGGATTTGGGACTCAGCCTCTAGCCAGGAGGTCCAGGAAGCCGACCCAAGGACCAGTCCAGCAGGAGACTTCACACCGGTCACCCCGAAGTGGTCTCATCATGGGGAAAGGTTAGATTAGAAAGGAGGAACATATTGCTCCCCCCCAGCTGGGGGTTTCAAGAGATGGAAATTCACCAAGGCCTTGAAGGTTTCCAAAGTGTGATCCCTGTACCAGTAGTCTCAGTACCACCCAGGAACTTGCTGGCAGGGCTACCTGCCACCTAAGGGATCAGAAACTCTCAGGTGTTGGGCTCAGCAGCCAGCATTTTAGCGCACCCATTGGGGCATTCTGATGTGCAACAAAGTCTGAGAACCACACAATGGTGTCCTCACCCTTACCTTCCACTGACAACCGACTTGAGGTCTGCAGAGCCAAGCCATGTGCCAGCTTCCTGTGTTTTCCCACTGAAGGCTTTCTGTCAGGACATGTGGAAGCGGAGGATAGCAGTCGGAGGCTCTTCATTTTGCCTTTCATCTTGGGCATATCCTAAAGCAGACTGCTGTTGAGCTGCATGCATGCATATTAATTCAAGACAGGTTTATAAGGGCTTATAAATTATTACTGCAGGGACAAGTCTAAAAGGAAGATGATCCAGAAGAGAAGGGGTGGGGGACTGAACCATCAGCAACTTACTAGATAGCCAGGCACAAAACAAACAAACAGAGCAATGAGACAGCTCGAAGATAATCCTCACCCTTGAGGATCTTGCATGAAAAATAGAAAGATTTTATAATATGGGTGTTCAGGTTTTCTGAATGAAGAAAATGGTTTTCGCAACAAAAATGAAATAAGAAAGGCGGCTGGATGGCTTAGTCGGCTAAGCAACCGATTCTTGATTTCAGCTCAGGTCGTGATTTCAGGGTCGTGAGATCGAGCCCCACGTTGGGCTCCATGCTCAGCTCAGAGTCGGCTTGAGAGTCTCTCTCCCTCTCCTTCTGCCCCTCCCGCTGATTGCACAAGTGGTCTCTATGAAATAAATGAATCTTTAAAAACAATTGTCCAAGTTAAAATCACATATATTAGGAGTGCTGGATGTGTGTGAGAGAGACAGTTTGTGCCTATTCTGCAAATATCAACTCCCTTTATTATCCAAATACCATCTTAAAAAATTTTTTTGTTCAGAAATGACATTGACTAAAATGCTTTTATTAAGGGTCTCCTTGAATAGTTCCCAACTTGCAATCCAGAATCAAATCATAGCTTTTATTATAACTATTACTCCCATGTCCTCATCGTTCACTCTCTGTTTCCAAGTGGCCATGTGGCACTGAAGGATTACTAGAACTGAGAACTGAATTCACATCGATTAAAGCTCATCTGTGACCCATAATACCGTTCCCTATACATTAACTAACAAATTACTACTATCGGGATCCCTGGGTGGCGCAGCGGTTTGGCGCCTGCCTTTGGCCCAGGGCGTGATCCTGGGGACCCCGGATCGAATCCCACATCAGGCTCCCGGTGCGTGGAGCCTGCTTCTCCCTCTGCCTGTGTCTCTGCCTCTCTCCCTCTGTGTGTCTACCATAAATGAATAAATAAAATCTTTAAAAAAAAAAAAAAAACAAATTACTACTATCTTTTGTCATTTTTGTTAAATATGCAAACAATAAAAACAAAGAGCAGTCAAGAACAGGCAAAGGATTTTCAAAAAAAGTAATGGATTTTTTAAAGATTTTATTTATTTATTCACGAGAGATGAGAGAGAGAGAGAGGCAGAGGCAGAGGCAGAGGGAGAAGCAGGCTCCTTGCAGGGATCCTGATGCAAGACTCGGTTCCAGGACCCCGGGATCATGCCCTGAGCCAAAGCCAGACGCTCACCCACTGAGCCACCCAGGCACCCCTGGATGTTTTTTTTTTTTTTTAACTATGAATGACAACTGAGATTTGATTGCCAAAAACAAAGTGTGGATGCATAACATACAAATTGGGAATTCTTTTTTTATCTTTTGTACCAGGATGAAGGATATGGCCAGTCTGAGACTATACCCTTCTGAGAAAAGATCTTCATGCTCTTGTTGGGGTATTCCCAGCCTCACCTCTTTAGATCAGCCAAAGAGAGTTCTAGAATTTCCCCAGCAGGAATCAATAGAAACAACATATTGTTTCCTTTATATTAAAGTATCATTGTTTTACTGCCTTTCGTTCTGAATTTCAAAACACAGTATTACATAAAGAATGGCACGTGTGTGTCTTCTATTGTTGCACTTGGCACTGAGAAAAAAACACAGAAATGACAGCCCCTGACATTCAGAAGCTTGCCTGATGTTCACTGAGGCCAGGCTATTCCCCTATGAGACATAAATCATCCCACAGAACATCAGCCTCAGACAATGTCATTCTAAGATCATGATAAAGTGGAGACAAAATATAACCCCTCCATAATTTTGTCTAAGCACAGACAAAAATAAAGTCAGTGTGTTGCCTAGAAAATATCAAACATTGGGGTGCCCAGGAGGCTCAAAGTGCCTCCAGCTCAGATCATGATCCCTGGGTCCTGGGATTGAGCCTCACATGGGGTTCTCTGCTCCACAGGGCAGCCTGCTTCTCCCTCTTCCCCGGCTTATGCTCTCTCTCTCTCTCTCTCTCTCTCTCTCTCAAAAAAAAAAAAAAAAAAGAGAATAAATAAAATTAAAAAAAAAAGAAAAAGAAAGTATCAAACATCTCCTCACCTGGCTAAGATGGCCCAATTGCTACTTATTCCAATTGTAAGTTTATCCTTGTATTAACCTCTCCTCTCTCCAGATAAGATTTATTGATTCCCAATTCTAGAATTAGCTCTGCTTTCTTACAGCATCAACCTAGGACAAACCCCTGCTTTTTAAAAAATTCTCCACTTCTTGCATATTACCCATCCCTAATCCCAGTCCTATAACAGATTCTTTCCTTTTCTTTTTTTCTTAAAGATTTTTATTTATTTATTTACTTATTTGAGAGAGAGAAAGAGAGAGAGAGAGACCCATTAAGAGAGCACGAGCAGGGAGAGGGGCAAAAGGAGAAGCAAATTCCCTACTGAGCAGGGAGCCTGATGCAGAACTCGATCCCAGGATTCCGGGATCATGACCTGAGCCAAAGGCAGATACTTAACTGGCTAAGCCACCCAGGCACCCTTAACAATTTCTTTCAAATACACTTTTACTGAATGAAATGCTCCATCATTCCCTAGGATGTTCTCCCTCTCTGCGGCAAGCAATAAATACAACCTAACTACAGGTGCATTTTTTTTCTCATAAACAATGCAAATTTATTTCTTACAGTTCTGGGGGTGTGAAGGCTGCTGGGGGGGTGCCAGCATGGTGGAACTCAGGGGAGAGACCTCCTCTGAGTTGTAGACTGCTGATCTCTCACTATTTCCTAACTTGACAGAGAACAGAGCTACAAGTGCATTCACTTTTGTTTTTACTTTTAAGGATTTTATTTATTTATTCATGAGAGACACAAAGAGAGAGGGGCAGAGACATAGGCAGAGGGAGAAGCAGGATCCCTGCAGGGAGCCCGATGTGGGACTCCTAGGATCACACCCTGAGCAGAAGGCAGACGCCCAACCGCTGAGCCACCCAGGCATCCCTACAAGTGTGTTCCTGATGGTCAACTAGGATGTCCATTATCCTTTAACACCAATCACAGAATGAGTCTGGAAAGCAATTAGGGATTGATGCAGTGATTCATCTCATAGTTCAATACTCCGTGCCAACTCACCTAGTTGATACTGTGCACTGTTTAAGCCTTAAGAAGTCCATCAGCGTTGATTATTTGCTTCATACATTACCTACATGCTTAGATTTGGTCATTTAGTTATTAGGAAATATTAGAAACTATACTAATGGTCAAATGCTATGAAATAAAAATCATGCTAAGATAACTTTGACCAAAAAGAATATAAAAGTCTCTGTTACTGAGCACTTACTACAGGCAAATGTTATACTAAGCACTTCATACAATTTAGCTCACCTAAAACTCAGAAAAAATTTGCAATATCTATGAGTAACAGAATGCCCAAGTAGAAGTGGGCAAAAAGTTTAAAAAATGAAGAAAATGTTTTATTCACAGAGTCCATAGAGCTCCAGGATGTCAACAAGGACTGCTTTGCTTCCCTGCTTTTCTGAAGCTTTCCTCAGTGTCAGTGGCATCCCTCTTTTTGACCACAAGTTGGCTAGAGTAATTTTGGGCTTCACACCACAATGAATGAAAGGGGGAGAGACAGAGGGTGAGAGAGACTCCCAAGTAGACTCTGTGCTCAGTGTGGAGCCCGACTTGGGGCTCGATCATGACCCTGAGATCATGATGTGGGCCGAAATCAAGAGTTGGACTCTTAACCAACTGAGCCACTCGGGTGTTGCCCTAGCTTTAATTTTTATTAAAGAGAAACTCTTCCTACCACTGATGTCCCCCTCAGGTCCCACTGGCCAGGATTCGGTCATGAGTTACCCCTAGTGGCACCGGGGTACCTGAGAACATGAACATCTGGAATTTTCAGCTTTAGTGATGGGAGGTAGGCTCCATCAGCAAGGGAGGGAGAGGGAAGAGGGGTAGGAAGGGGCAGCATTGTTCATGGGTGTTATAATTATCTCCATTTTACAGAGGAGTAAGCTCAAGCTTCAAGCTTCAAGCTTCAAGAGGTGAAGTGGTTGACCCTTGACCCACAGCAACTGGGTTAGAACGTGCATTGCTAGAATTCAAATCTAACTCTGTAGCATTTCATAGCTCTCACCCTACAGGCTGGGATGTCATGTCAGAAGGACCCAGGTCAGTCGCTCAACCTTGTGTCTTTTGGTGACTTTGTACTACGATTATTGTCCTAACCTACTTCATTGTCTGTGGTGAAGATTAAGTAGATGGTGTCCAACATGTTAGGCACAGTGTCTGGCCTTGTCACCACTGTCATCCTCCTCACCAGGCAGCAGCAACATTATTACCACAGTGCACCGAGGATGCACCCCACTGAGTGTGATTTCTAGGTGGTCATTCAGAGCCCAAGAAGTCCTCTTCTGAAGTTTTCCATAGTACTGGTACATGGCATTTACTCTGTTACTGTGGTCATACTTCCACTTGGCTTGTATTTCACTCCTACAAACATTCCTTGAGAATAGAGACCACATTGTATTTATCTTTCTATTTTCAGCCTCTGGTATAATGTTTGGCACGTAGTATGTGCTCAGTAAAAGATTCTGAATATAGGTGAGGGTAGGAATAGTTTTCTATTACAACAACTGGGAGCTCAGAGTCCTATTTCTCAACCTTAGAAAAATCATCATTGGGGCACCTGGGTGGCTCAGTGGTTGAACATCTGCCTTTGGCTCAAGTTGTGATCCCAGGGTCCTGGGATCAAGTCCTGCATCAGGCTCCCTGCAAGTAGCCTGCTTCTCTTTCTGCCTGTGTCTCTGCCCCTCTCTGTATCTCTGTCATGAATAAACGAATAAAATCTTTAAACAAAAAAAAGAAAACGAAAAATCCTCACTTCCCAGAAAATATGTGATTACAAATATCTTGTACAGGAACGTCTAAAAGACAGGCTCAGCACCGGATGAAACTACGAAACTACATATGTTCAGAGAAAATTTTTATCCTCCCAAATCCACAAACAGAAGGGCTACTGTTACATAAATCTTCTTTCATTTTAAATCTTGATGTATGTTCATTGATTAAAATTTATAATGATGCGTCAACAAAATTTTAGCTCAAAACAGTCATTCAAACTTTTTTAGGAAAAACCATGTGTATTATAAATTGAAATTATTTTTTTTAAGATTTTATTTATTCATGAGAGACAGAGAGAGAGAGGCAGAGATACAAGCAGAGGGAGAAGCAGGCTCCCCGTGGGGAGCCCGATATGGGACTAGATCCCAAAATCCCAGGATCACGACCTGAACCAAAGGCAGACGCTCAACCACTGAGCCACCCAGGCTCCCTAAATTGAAATTCTTAGAAAAATTAGGAAGAACACTTAAAAACTCAGCAATGAAATACTTTTGGACAAAGAGGAAAATGCATTCTAGAAATATTTCAAGGAAAACCAAACTTCAGAGAAATGTTCATTTTTTTTTTTTTTTTTTTTTTATTTTTTTATTTATGATAGTCACACACACAGAGAGAGAGGCAGAGACACAGGCAGAGGGAGAAGCAGGCTCCATGCACCGGGAGCCCGATGTGGGATTCGATCCCGGGTCTCCAGGATCGCGCCCTGGGCCAAAGGCAGGCGCCAAACCGCTGCGCCACCCAGGGATCCCAGAAATGTTCATTTTTAAAAAGATTTATCTATTTGAGATAGATCTCGCACATGAGTCGGGGAGGTGGGGGGGCAGAAGGAGAGGCAGAAGCAGGCCTCCTGCTGAGCAGGGAGTCCTATGCGGGTCTCGATCCCAGGACCCTGGGATCACGACCTGAGCCTAAGGCAGATGCCTTACCAACTGAGCCACCCGATGCCCCCAAAAATATTCCTTTCTGAAAGCTGAGTTTGAGTTCTCATGTTTCCCTGTGTCTGAGGATAGCAAATGTAATTTCTCAGCACAGGAATGAGTAGCAGACAGTTTACAACACTCAGCCCGAGAGCACAGAGACACTATGGGAAGCAGATGCTGCTCTGCATGGGATCGATATATCAAAGGTAGTGAAAGGAAGGCGGACCTACGGGTATCCTCACCTGCTCATGATGCACATCACAATCAACATAATTAGCCTCTTTCTCTTTATGGATGGTTAAAATTTTCTTTGGACAGTAAAACTGTAGCAATAATTGATTTCTCTTTCTTTGTTGTTTTGTTTTGTAAGAAATACACAGAGGAGCTACTAGCAGATAAAATTGCCTAAGGGTTACTTTTCATTCTAATTATGCACATTTAATTTTACTACAGTGTTTCTTGAAAAAAAAATTTCTGTAAGCCACCATATTTAAAACTGTGATTTGTATGTATCGGTCATTAATTAATGGCACCATGATCTCAATAAGAGTTCATTCAGGAAGGACAGGTGTGTCATGAATAAAATGGAGGGTCACCCAGCATTTGTAGGCTGTTCTGACTTTAGAAAATACCTTTCAACCAGCAAAATACCTTCTGTGGCTGTTATCAACCACATTATTGTTATGCAAGAAAATTGTTAAGAATTCCATTAACAATTAAAACATGTATAAAATTATACTGCCTCTTACAGGAAAGTTGGAAAATACAACAAAACTTTACCAAGAAAAAATTTTAAATGATCCGCAATTCAACCTTGGAGATGGCTCATACTAACATTTCAGTTTATTAAATTATTGTCTTTTTTTCAAAGTATATATAATATACACACAGTTGACTTTTCCCCCCATAGTCAACTTTTTAAAACAGAGTAGAACCATACTAAATATACTTTGATTTCTTGCTTTATAACTTAAAATTATAACTGGGATTTTTAGGTTAATAAATATCTGAGAAGAAAAATTTGAATTACTGAATGTACTTCAAGATAAGAATTACCATAATTTAATCAAACTTCTGCTGTGCATTTACATAATTTCCAATTTCTGTTATTATAAATATATTATAATAAGTGTTTTCACACTTTACAACATTTTCTATAGATCTCTATATTTTCTTGCTTTGGAACATAACTATTAGAATGGGAATTTTTGAGTTTTTTAATACATATTTATTTTTTATTTTATATATATATATTTTTAGAGACAGAGTGAACAAGTGAGAGAGCAAGCTGAGGGCAGAGGGAGAAAGAGAATCTTAAGCAGACTCCATGCTCAGCACTGAGCTCAAGACAGGGCTCCATCTCACAACCCTGAGATCATAACCTGAGCCAAGATCAAGAGTTAGATGCTTAACCAACTGAGCCACCCAGGAATCTCTTAATACATATTTTTACATTTAAAATGATAACTATTAATTTTAGAGACATAATCACAAAACACAAATTTGAAAACTTTTCCCCAAGTCCTAAAGTAAAAATTTATGGTGCACTAGTCCAAGACCTGCTTTAGACTCTGATATACACACTGCATATAAAACTTTGGCATTTTTGCTAAAAGCTCCCAGGATGCTATATCCATGTTGCTCTTTGGCATAAGATGTTCTTAAATGGGAAGACACACATCAAATCTCCTTAAACTAACCCATAAATGTAATGAGGTCCTAATAAAAGTAATAAAAGGATTTTTGCAGGATGATAAGCATATTTTAACATTAATCTACTAAAATTAATCTTTCACACTTAGATGAAAGAGTAAATATGCATGTATAGAAGAAGAAAATTCTGAAAATGAAGAGCAGTAAGGAACTTTTGTAGTCTTATCAACATTTACTCTAATCCCTTAGCATCAGCTAGCTCTTCCCTAAAGAGTATCTGAGTTAGGATTTGCAGCATTAATGAAAGCAGGTAACTTGTATGTAGTGGATATAAGGTAACTTAAATTTGGGTTCAGGAAGCAGGGAATGCAACTGTTATATTAGAGCTGCTATGCCATACACACAGTATCTTTCTGTATCTTAGCTCTCTCAGATATTAAAGCATATTATAAAATGACAGTAATTAAAATGGTGGAATGAGTATGCGTGAATAAATTGACAGATTAACAGCAAACACTATGGAGTCTAGGAATAAGGCCCAAATACATCTATGAACACTTAATAGGTGAAGGGATAGCATTTAAAACTATTGGAGAGAATGGGGGTGCGCCTAGCTCGCTCACTCAGTAGAGCATGTGACTCTTGCTTGACCTTGGGGCTGTAGGTTCAAGCCGATTGCAGGGTGCAGAGATTACTTAAAAACAAAATCTTAAAAAAAATAAATAATCAAAATAAAACTACTGGGGAAAGATAGATTATCACAAAAGGATGTTAGAGCAACTGGAAAAAAGTTATTATACCAACATTTCACACCTTATACCAAAATAAATTCCACAAGAGTCAAAGACTTCAATGTGAATGATAAAACCCTTTAAAGGGACTAGAAGAAACCAGATGACAATGTTTTTAGTTTTTATTTTTTTTAAGATTTTATTTTTAAGTAATCTCTATACCAAACCCAGGGCTCAGACTTACAACCTGGAGATCACAAGTCACATGCTCTTCTGGCTGAGCCAGTCAGGCACCTACAGAGGATAATTTTAATAATCTTCATATGGGGAAGTTCTTCCTAAGAATTAGAAAACAAAATAAAACTAAACAAACCTAGGGAGAGAAAACTCAGGGAAAAAAATAAAGGAATAAATAAAGGAAAAAACAAAGGAAAAAATGATAAATTCTATTACTTACAAATAAATGTTTACATGGGGAAAAAAATGACCATAAGCAAAGTCAAAACCTACACTGAGAAAAAATATTTTCAACTTCAGTCACAGACAAGGGCTAATTTTTCCAACACATGAAGAGCTTCTACAATCCATATGAGAGGCCAATAATCCAACAGACACTTGGGCAAAAGGTGTACACAGATAGTTTACAAAAAAGGGAATACCCAAGACGCTTCTTACACATGGAAATATGTTCAACCATTTTTTAAAAATACAATTAACACTTCAATATGACAGTATTTTTAAAGATTTTTTTAACCTATTATAGACTGGCAAATATCGAAAAGTTTGTTGACATTCTTAGAAAAATCTGGGGAAATAGACCCTCTCGTATACTGTTGATGAGAGTATAAATTGGTGCAGCCTTTGTGAAGAGCACTTTGGCAGCATCTGTAAGAATTCCACATACACATGCTCATTAACTCAGCAAGCCTACTACTAGGCTTTTATTTTACTGATACACCCATTCATACATGTGCAAAATTTCACATGTATAAGATTGTCAAAGGAGCATCAGAATAGCAAAAGACTGGAAACAATTTAAAAGCTCATACATAGGGCCTGGCTAAAATAAATTCTGATACATCGAAACAATAAAATATTAGACAGTCAATAAAAAGAACAAAATCTGGAAGCTCGGGATCCCTGGGTGGCGCAGCGGTTTGGCGCCTGCCTTTGGCCCAGGGCGCGATCCTGGAGACCCGGGATCGAATCCCACGTCGGGCTCCCGGTACATGGAGCCTGCTTCTCCCTCTGCCTATGTCTCTGCCTCTCTCTCTCTCTGTGTGTGACTATCATGAATAAATAAATAAAAATAAAATCTTTAAAAAAAGAAAAAATCTGGAAGCTCTTTGTGTATTGACATGGGATGACTTCTGAGCTGGACTGATTGATAGCTATGGGTAGATCCATGTGTGATATCTGTAGGCATGTACATGTGTTGATGGTGTATGCATAGAGTATCTTTGGAAGAACTCACACAGGGCTAGAGCTGGTGATATTAATTGGCTTCAAGAATGGAAACCAGATTGCTTCATTGTACTCTTTGCATTTGGAAGCATTTGAATGTATTATCTATTTTAAAAATTAAGTGGAACTAAAGTAAACTTTTTTTAAAGAGTTTATTTATTATTTATTTGACAGAGAGAGGGAGAGCACAAGCTGGGGAAGCAGCAGGCAGAGGGAGAGGGAGAAGTAGCCTTCTCCATGGAGCAGAGAACCCGACCTGGGACTCGATCCCCTGAGATCATGACCTGAACTAAAGACAGATGCTTAATAGACTGAGCCACCCAGACACCCCTAAAGTAAACTTTTTAAGTTGAATAGGCCTTTGTTTTTTGTTTTGTTGTATTGTGTTGGGTTTTTTGTTTTGTTTTGTGTTTTGTTTTTTGTTTTGTTTTGTTTTGTTTGAGTAGGCCTTTGTAAGCAGAGAAAATAGCCTGGGTTCTAACAAGACAGCCCAAAAAAGAATAAAAGAACTATCTCAGCAACAGGAAATTGACCAGGACCTATTGTTCCCCTAAGTCCCTAAGTGTTGGGTTGTCTGAGTTATCTACTGCCCATGCCAACCATGTAGCAGGACAATGACCAATGCCTGAATGCTCCTGACAGCTGAAATCAGGCCTACGGCTGCCCTCACAAACCTCTCCTGATTTGCCAGGAGAAGCTACTATAGTACACACTTAGCCGGACCCATGGATGAATGGCTGGGAGCCTTCCAGGCCTTTAGCAAGTATAAAATCCAGGGAAACAAAGAAAGTGTTAGAGTCCCTGGAATCAGTGACTACTGATTCTTCTGATTCTTTGGTCGCCTCTCACTTTAGAGCATGGCCCCTAGGTTCTCTCCCTTCGCTCCGCTCCAGTGAATGGATGTCGGGACTGCATCAGCCACTAGACCCGGCAGCATAGATGAGGCCCACAATAAGGGGGGGCTCATCTGAGACATCTTTTTTTTTTTTTTTTAAGTTAAAAGCAATAAATCTGTTCTTGTTTAAGTGGCAGATGGATTGTTCCTTGGCTTTTGGCAAACTTTTCAGAGAAAAGTGAGCCCATATGGTCTGGAAGGGGGAAAAAATAAGGCCTCAACCAAGATCCAGATCTAAGTGCTTAGCTAATCATTTAGCAGTCAGCCATAAATAATGGGCCAGGTCAGGATGAAAAGTGACTTCCTAGAATGCCTCGCCCACCCTGAGCTGGGCGCTTAACCTGCGTCGCCTCACATACCTTTCACAGCAGCGCTAAGCCCCATTCATCACTATGATATCCATCTTACCCATGAGGCATCTGAAGCATAGGAAGTTGAACTCATTTGCTGGAAGTCACCAAACGAGTAAATGGCAGAACTACACGCAAACCCAGATAACGTGGCCTCACAGGCTGTACTACCATCCCAACACATGGGCGTTCTGGGACGTGGCAGTTTTACCTACAGTGTGATCTACTCCTGAAAAATAATTTGTGTTGAAACTAGCCCGGCTTGCAGGACACCTGCACCCCAGTCGGGACACCTGCACCCCAATGTTCAGAGCAGCAAGGTCCACAATAGCCAAACTGTGGAAGGAGCCTCGAAAGATGACCGGATAAAGAAGATGTGGTCTATGTACACAATGGAATATTCCTCAGCCACCAGAAACGACGAACACCCAGCATTTGCTTCGGCATAGATGGACCTGGAGGGCATTATGCTGAGTGAAGTGAGTCAACTGGAGAAGGACAAACATCATATGGTTTCACTCATACGGGGAATATAAGAAATAGTGAAAGGGATTATAAGGGAAAGGAGGGGAACTAAGTGGGGAAAATTAGAGAGGGAGACAAACCGGGAGACTCCTGACTCTGGGAAACGAACAAGGGGTGGTGGAAGGGGAGGTGGGCGGAGGGGGGGGGGATGGGGTGACTGGGTGGCGGGCACTGAGGGCGGCGCTTGATGGATGAGCACTGGGGGTTATGCTCTATGGTGGCAAATCGAACCTCCCTAAAATCTACGCGCATATATACACAACTAGCCCTGCCTGAAACTCACAGATGATCGTCTACGTGAACGCCTCTGTTTCCCCATTCAACGTTTCACGACACTGCAAAAGCACCTTTTCTCCCGAAGGGCCCCCCCACGCCGCCACGGGCGCCGGGATCCCGGGGTGAGCGCCGCGGCCACTGTCTCCTCTGCCATCCGCCGCGTCCAGCGGGCGCAGAGAAAGCAAACTAGACGAGGGAGGGAAGCAGGAGTCCTAGGCCAAACCCAAGACAGCGTCTCAGCCTGATGAAGACAGAAGATGAAAATGCCAGCAAAGACAGTTCTGTGGAGTCAGGACACTATTTCCTGACTCCCAGTCATGAGTTACTCCCAGTCGGCAAAGAAGACTAAGAATAGGGCAGCCTCACCGCACACAGACACCGGGTTCTAACTCAGAAATTTCTAAAAAAAAAAAATTTTTTTTTTTTCCTTCGCACCACTGACCTCTCTCCTGAGATTCTCCAGAGTGAGAAAGCAGGCAGATCCAGGGCAGAGAAACGGTTATGGAGCCTAAGAACCACCAGGCTTTGGAACCAGACGGTGGGACATTTGAATGACTCCATTGTCTTCCAGCCTTGATTCTGGGGCTTAGGACCTAATGTCTCCAGCTTCAGTTTTCTGGGATTCATATTGCATATGATCAGACTAAGCATATAGAGGCTACAGAGTATTGCACATAAAGTAAGTTAGGTGCCTGACATAGTAGGTAATAAAAAATGAAACCTATTGTTACCAGCAGATATTTTTCTAAATTACCTGTTGAGTCTTTTTTTCTCATTCCTCAAATCATTATATGTGTAAGGAAATTCCTGTAACAACATGACCACAAGTGCGTCCTAACTGAAAATAATGAATACTAGCTTTTTTCTCTTTTTATTTATTTTTTTCTCTTTTTTAAAAAAGATTTTAATTATTTATTCATGAGAGACACAGAGAGAGAGGCAGAGACACAGGAAGAGGGAGAAAAAGACACCCCCCCCCAGGGAGCCTGATGCAGGACACAATCCCAGGACTCCCGGATCACAACCTGAGCCAAAGGCAGGCGCTCAATCACTAAACTGCCAGGTGCCCTGATTACTAGCTTTTTCAAACACGCAGGAAAACATGGAAAATAACATACCATCACCTATGTGTGTAACCACTAAGAAAAATTATCATCTTGTGTGTTTTGAAACTTTATATAAATGGTTATTAGATGCTCCGTTATTCTATAGCTTGCTGCACACTCCCTACAACTGTTTTTGAGACTTACACATGTTGATATACGTCGCTTCGTTAGTTATTTTAAATGCTCTACAGCAGTCAATTGTAGGAACCTACCATAATAGATTTCTGAATTCCCCCACCGTTGGACATGTAGATTGCTTCCAGTCTTTCACTAGTACAAAGAATATTGGGCTGAGTGAAGTAAGTCAGTCAGAGAAGGACAAACATTATATGTTCTCATTCATGTGGGGAATATAAATAATAGTGAAAGGGAATATAAGGGAAGGGAGAAGAAATGTGTTGGAAATATCAGAAAGGGAGACAGAACGTAAAGACTGCTAACTCTGGGAAACGAACTAGGGATGGAAGAAGGGGAGGAGGGCGGGGGGTGGGAGTGATTGTGTGACGGGCACTGGGGGTTATTCTGTATGTTGGTAAATTGAACACCAATAAAAAAATTAAAAAAAAAAAACAATATTGGAACAGACATCCTCCTTATATGTGCTTCTTTGAGTACCTGTGGGAGACTTTCTCTAGGGTGCAACTCTCCAGCTCCAGGGGAAAAATTGCTAGGTTCATGAGATAACCTCATTTTGAACATCACTCATTACTGCCAAACTGTGTTCCAAATGGCCATAGCATTTTATTGTTGCAATTTGTAGGCGTTTTTGTTTGCTTTTCATTCTTTATTAAGCTGTATCTCACACACCAGAAAATGTATGAACTCATGTAAAGTGTACAAACTCAGCAGCTTTAGTATATTTGCACAATTGTGCAACCATCACCACAATATAATTTCAGATTCATGGGATCGTGTTTTTAATGTATAAATAGAGTTGAGAAATCTGTAAAGTTGGTTATTTGTCCCAGCCAATGTAGCCGCAAAAAAATCTCCTGGGAGGAGCTAGTCCGTTGAGATTTCCTTGTTTTAAACCTGTCCTTTGAGGAGGTAGCTGGCGGGGACATTCCTAATTAGATTACAAAAAAAAAAAAAAAAAAACCTCTTTAAATGCAGGTTCCTGTTATTTGCTTTAAAAAAGCACTTCTATTTATTCACCTCCAGTAAAGTGACTCAGAGTTAACTCTATTTGGAGACAAGGAGCGGAGTGCTACACCAGATGAAAGCTTTATTCACCCCCCCAACCCTCCCCCCAACAATTCCTGCTCATGTCAGGAAGGGAAGGAGGTGTGAGCCGATTATGGATGTTGAGTAAACAGTTGTGAAAGCTCGTGCACCGGCAGAGAAGAGGGCAACTCTTTTATTTCTCCCCACAGCTTCACTCATTTGATCAAATAGTTGTCCATGCTCCGCGCTACTAGTTAATGGCACTTTCAAGTACTATTTACTCCCACTAGAAAATAATGTATTAACAACACGGATTGCCCAGTATGACTTAGAACACAACTTACTTTTTTTTTTAAGATTTTATTTATTTATTCATGAGAGACACAGGGAGAGAGGCAGAGACACAGGCAGAGGGAGAAGCAGGCTCCCTGCAGGGTCCCCGGGATCACTTGGGTCAAAGGCAGACACTCAGCCACTGAACCTCCCAGGTGTCCTAATACACAACTTTCTATCAGTATATTGTCTTACCGGCTGCGGAAAGTTCAAAATCGAAAGTTTCTATCCGCTTGGCATCCTGGGGTTCAAGGGCGTCGGATTCTCTTGGGCACGTTCATTCCTGTCCGTCACTGGCTCAAGGATGTCAATTCTCAGACGCTCTGGTTTCACTTCATCAGGTGCTTGGCAGCTTTCTGCAATTCCCCCCTGGCCCCTTCTGACCTCCCTGAAGTACAGAGGGACAGTCACGGTTCTGGGACGGTCCCCACGGCAGGTGGCAGGACACCAAGACTGGGGCACAGACACAGGACAAAGGACGCCAAACCCCACCTCCTTGTTAGTGGCAGCTGTGGCCGCAGCTTCTCACATGTCCTGCCTGGGCAGCCCCGGCCCAGCCTTGGGTGAACAGATTTGATACCTAAAGTGGGAAATAGCCGCACTCAAGACGGTGACGTTGACTTGGGGCTTCTTTACCTGCACCAGGACAGTGCCCCGCAGTTGGATATTTTATGCTGAGCCACCACCCCTCCACCCAACTCAGATATCTCCCTACTGAGTCTGCGAAAACCACTTGGGCCTTTCCCTTGCAGGCCATCCACTGAGGGAGGTGGTTTGGCAAAATCTCATCTGCATATGAGTTTAGGATTTTCTACTTGGAGATGAACTAATGGGGCTTTTTCAAGGCTGTGGGATGATGGCCACCATGAGTAACCGGCCTTGGCTTTAGGAGCCAGCTTTGATCCCTAAGAGGACCCAGGGAAGTTGTCCATAACTCCTCTGAACTAGTTGTATGGATCCCTTCCCTACACGCTGAGGTCCTTGCGAGAGGTCTGGGTGACCTCCAAGGCTCTGGAAAAATGAAGGACTCAAGTGGGAAATAGCTCTGACCGCCCGGCCGGGAATTACGCCCAGCCAGCAGCCTTGAACTCGGGGTAGAAATCCTTAGGACAGGAAGCAGCAAAGCAGAGGAGTGCTCTGTGCTCGCCACCCACTCTGCCCACCCCAGTGGAGAAGAGTCTGAGCTTCACGCAGCCTATAAACTCCCAAGCGAGGCTAAATTCTCGGGGAGTTCCTGAGCCCTGGAAGGGAGCTGAGCTGAACAGGGCCACCCCCGCAAATTCAAATGTATGTGAAAGTCGTCCACGTCTCCGGTGGGGTAGGAGCAGGAGAACACAGCTGGCAGCAGGCAGGCCCGGGCGGTCCCCTGACCTGGCTCCGGGTGGGCACTCCCGGGGCTTCTGGTAGACGGCCCCACTCCCCGACTGGCCTCTCTTGCCTCCTGCCTGCACCAGCCTGTCCACAGCCACGCCTACCATCAACGGCTCACACACTCTCCCGTCGGGGGCTTCCTCTCGGTTTGGGGTGAGATCCGGAATGCACGTGGACACAAGGCCTGCTTTCTTTTTAAAATCTGCTCCCCACGAGTTGCCAGGGTTCCAAAAGTAGGGCCACAGGCAAACACATTTGCCCCCCACCCGGTGTGTGCTTCACATGCATGGTTTCATTTAATCCTCAGAATAATCCTGCCAGTGAGGTATTACTATCTTACTATCTCTAATTTTGGATGAGGACAGAGATGCAGGATGGCGGCGGGGGGGGGGGGGCGGGGGGCGGGGGGGGGTAGGTTGGCTTGCTTAAGATGACAATTTATAGAGGGCAAGGATGGGATCCAATCGCAGAGATCTGACTCCATAGCAGTGGTGCTTGAGGGTGTGGGGGGAAGGGGAGCAGAAGGAAGGGTCCACCTGGAGAAAGTGGAGAGAAATTTTTAAAAATAATAAAACCAGGGCACCAGGGGGTGGGGGTGGTACATATTTGGTTAAACGTCTGACTCTTGGTTTCGGCTCAGGTGGTGATCTCAGGGTTGTGGGATCGAGCCCCACTTTGGGCTTCAAGCTGGGCATGGAGCCTGCTTGGGATTCTCTCTCTCCCTCTCCCTCTGCCTCCCCCACCCACGTTAGTTCTCTAAAATCTTAATAATGATAATAATAAAACCAACGAGAAGTCAGATGGCTTATCACCACGTATGAGCAATTTTAAATAATGCAATGAGGAAATATTTTTCCTCCCGTGGGTGAGCACTTTAGGAGGCTGATGCCGCCCTAGTCATATATATGGTGCCTGACACGGGAGCGGCCAGGGCACAACTCTTGAGAGGAGTTCCACTAGAACGCTGAGGGTGGCAGGACAAAAAGGCGGTAAGAACCTGGTTTTTATTGTGATAAAATATACATAAAATCTACCATTTTAACCATACAACTCAGTGGCTGTAAGTACATTCACAATGTTGTACAACCATCATCACCGTCCATTTCCAGAATCTTTTCATCATCCCAATAAAAGCACGGTACCCATGAAACATGGCTCCCTGCTCTTCCCTCCCTCCCACCCCGTGGTCACCTCTGCTCTTCCTGTCACCATGATTTTGCCTGTTCTAAGTACCTCATATGGTACAAACCTATACTATGTTTGGCTTTTGTGTCTGGCTTCTTTTTTCCACTCCACATTTTCAAGTTCATCTAATGTTGGAGCACGTATCGGAATTTTATTTCTTTTTAAGGCATAGTACTATTGCATTGTTTAGAAGACCCTGGGATTTTTAAGGACACCCTGGAGATACCGTATCTTAGGGGACCTCTTGTTAAGTTAGAGAAGCTTACCTTATGGTATAGGTCATGTGGCACTGGGTTTTGTTTCTTGTGGCTAGAAGAATCCTAACTGATCTATAAGGCACAACTCAAGCACTTCTGTGGGCCTCCAGGGTGGGCGATGAGGCCCAGAGAGGACCCAACATAAAAGCTCTCCAGTTATGTGGCAAAATGTTACAGAAATTCCCTGTGTGTGTGTATAAGTCTAATCTACACATACATGTACACACACACACACACAAACATATGACTAAGGCCACACTTTTACTTCTTACCATCCTCAGTTATTTTGATAATTCTTTTCACAGCTGTTAATGTCAACAGACACAGTTATTCAGTATGTGACATTTTTCATCATCACAAAAAATATATTTAACTCCAGATTGAAGGAGAGATGTTGTGCCTGGTGCTCTATGGAGTACAGATTAATGCCTTTTTTCTTTTCTTTCTTTCTTTTTTTTTTTTTTGATTAATGCCTTTTTTCAAAATACGTTTCCACAATCTTCCCTAGAGTTGGAAATAATCAAGTGTAGTCAAGGGTAACAAATAAAAAGATTTATAAAAAATAAAAATAAAAAAAAAACCCACAAAAAAAACAAAAACACCATCCAGCATCAGTAGCTCCCACTTTGGTAGTAAGCATGAAGGGTGGGTTAATGTTTTTTTTAACTATATGAAATTGGAGATATATATATGTGTGTGTGTGTGTGTGTGTGTATAGAAAAGTGAGTAGGAAGCTACTATGATAGAGACTTTAAGTAAAGAGAATGTCATTGCGCAATGAAAAAGTCTCTTCTTCGGTAAGTACTAGTAAGAGGTTTGACTTACTTGCAGGATTGCAGAAGTTCTTCATGGAACATTTGGTCATGGCTATGAAGAGGTGGATGCAGAAAGAAGAGAGCAGACACTAGGAATAGGAAGAGACATGGAGAAGTGAGGATAAGGAGAAAGAAAAACCAAGCAGAACGTCTTTGCTCAATGGTCCTTACAAAAAAACGTATTTTAAAAGAATCTGAGTAAGCAAGTGCTGTAATTCTTTTGTGACTATGAGTGTAACGGATACCACTAGAAATCAATTTATGCTGTCAACGCATTCGAATATCCTTCCACTGTGAGCCTGTCCAAAGCCTCCTGCAATTTATGACACATCACATTACAAAACTGTTGTGTTTGTTTTGTTTTTGCTTGTACCCTTTTCTGGTTCCTGGTTGTTCACATTCTGAGAGAGGACAAAGGCCCTTAGAAATCCATCAATTCAACCCTTTCATCTCACAGATAAAGGAGGGGAAGATCACACTCAGCCTTGGTGGCAGAGATGGGACTGGAACCGGGTCTCCCGATCCCGCAGTGGGTGCTTTCCTCACTACAACATGACGTGATTCACACTCCATCCATCCCCAGTCTGTACCCCATGGGCTCTCCTTCAACCTCAGCCAGGGCAGGAGAGCATGAGGGAAAGCAATGGGGCTTTGTGGGCCTCTCTGGTGTGCTGTGAGTGTGGGACCCAGAAGAGGAGGTGACAAAATGCATCTTCCACTTCCATCCTAAGTCTACAAATAATCTAACCCCCCCGCCACACACACACACACACACATACACACACACACACACACACACACAGCCAAGCTACTCCTATCACCAGCTGAGAAATACCTCCGGGGTAGAGCACTGTGAGTGAGAGGAATTTTTAAAGGCTGCCATAAGAGGGATGGAGAACATGTGGCCAGGGACACATACACCTTTCAGAAGCCCTGCACACAGAGCCCTGGTTACAGATGACCTAACAAGAGCTTCAGGCTCCAGGGGACCTCACGACATGGCTCCCCGGAGTCCCTAACCACAATGCCATTGAACAGGTGGCTCATCAGTGGTAGGCACTGTCCCCAAATACTCAAATTCCAGCATAAAGCCACACAACAGTTGATTGGATTCCCCCCCCACCCCGCCCCCCGCCGCCCATTCTCACATCTGCTCATAATTTCACAGTTATCATTGCTCAGCATTCTAAATGTTCCCAGCTGGCCCTCTGTGCTTCTGGGGGGACAATGCCAGTCGTGCTCTACTGTGACATTTCTGAGAGGCGCCTCCAGAGGAAGGGAGGTCAGATCCTCCAGAGACATTTCCTCCTGCGTGTCCTCTGAGAACCCAATGAAAGTGTCGTATTTTTAAAACGTCTCTCAGAAGTCTGTGTTCAAGGACTGGCGCAGGGAATGTGAACTACAGATACGCTGCCTAAAATTCACGGGCCAGGCAAACTGGGAGAGGAACGTTCTTGAAAGCCAGACATTCTCAAGTTTAACACGACATCAAAAAGTCTCAGTCTATGCAGTGTGCTGCAGAATCAATCAAATCTTTGTCATGCTCCCAGGCTTCTGTCAAATCCTTGCCAGAAATGTGCTGCCTCACGGAGGGCGAGGCAGCCGTGGGTAGTGGGCTCCCTCTCAGGAGACGAAGTGCCTCTGGACAGAACTCCTGGCCTCTCTCCACACAGACTGCTGGATCTTATACACAGACTCCTGGAAGATCCTTTCCACCTGGGTAGGGAAGCCCCGGCTGTCTTCCTCCAGGGCATTGATGGTTCGCAGGGCAAAGGGGGTCCGCTCCCGGGGCAGGGGCTTGTTGAGAGGCCGCATGGGGATGACGGAATTGTATTTGTGCCGCCTGTTAACGGAGTTCATCAGCGACGTGTAAAACTGGAACTTACACCACGTGTCTCGCAGGAAGTTCTCGGTCAGCAGCAGGATGGTCCACGCGGACCCGTTGACCGCGTCATCCAGGTTCTGTAGGTGCTGCCGGCCACACGGCATCTCAGCAAAGATGATGCCGGGTCGGATGCCAAAGTCATTCTGCAGCAGACTCTGGACCCTGAGGGCTTCGTCTGTGTCATCCTCTGCGTGCAGTATCACAAACTTGAGGAACACCTCTTCCTCCTCTTCCTCTTCCTCCCCCGGCGTTGTCTCTCCCAGGCCCATCGCTGCCTCGCACTGGCCTACAGGTCGCAGCGTCGTGGGGCCAGACTCCGGCAGAGCACGCAGCGACAGGTCTTCAGGTCTCTTGGAATCGGACTCAGGACGACTCTGACGCACCTCCACACTGGGGCTTTGACCCCAGGAGACAGAGAGTGGGCGGGGATCTATTTTCGACTTCCTGACACCCATCGTAAATCTCCCGGTCAGAAATGGAGAGCGCTCCTTCTTTCTTGACACTTGTTTTCATTCTACAAAGAGAAGAAATAACAAGGCAGACACGTGTTGTGAATGTCATCCAAACATTAAGAACGGAAAATACGGAGTGCCTGGGTGGCTCAGTGGTGGAGGGTCTGCCTTCGGCCCAGGGCGTGATCCCCAGGGATCAAGTCCCACATCGGGCTCCCCACAGGGAACATGCTTCTCCTTCTACCTATTTCTGCCTCTCTCTCTCTCTCTCTCTGCCTCATGAATAAATAAATAAAGTGTTTTTTAAAATAAATAAAAACGGAAGATACTTTTTTCACTTAACCTGAAAACCTCAAAGAGATTGTAACATACAGGTTTTCAGGAGGAAATGCCAGTTGGATCTTGGGGAAGGGAAATCCCTTGTCTTCTGGGAGCTTCACAAGGACTACCATGGGGAATCAAGGGGGGGACAGAGTCAGTTTAACGTAACGGGAGACATTTGGAAATCTTACGTGGTATGCTAGCACTGTAAACTTCCAGAATAAAGTCAACTGCTCTGGTATTTTAGTGAGAGGGTACCATGCCAGTCTATCCATATGGAGCTAAAATCCAACTTCTTCATTATCGAGTTATTGTAAACTATAAACAACAAAAACGAGAGCAACAGAATACTCAAATATTAAATCCAAACTTATTTTTATATCAAACACAAATACAAAACAGAACACAAATACAGAGAAGACTAGCTGGCAGCTCTGCTAAGTCAGCACAACGGAAGATCTGAAACATCGAATGAAATGATGCCTGGGGTTCACTGGCTGGGAGCTCTTCTGCCTTGTGGGGGTCAGGCCCTGGTGTTGGGGCTGGCAGGGCAATTATGATAAGGGTTGCGAATAGTAAGGAATACCTTTTCCTAGGTAATCCTGGGAATGCTTCAGAAAACTGAGGATTCACTTCAGGAAAAATTAACATCGTGGTTTGGGAATAAAATCTGGAAACAAAGGCTAGTGATCTTCACCAGAGAAATCAACAAAGAATCATTATAGCCCATCCTCATGCTGTTATTTTCTTCACTTATTTATTCATTTTTATTTTGAGAGAGAGAGAGAGAGAGAGAGAGAGAGAGAGAATGAGCGGGGAGGGGTAGAAGGAGAGAAAGAATCCCATGTCTGGTCCACACTGAGTGGGGCTCAATCTCATGACCTGAGATCATGACCTGAGCCAAAAATCAAGAGTCAGACACCCCTCGCTCTGTTATCTTAAAAATTCTAAAGTCAGAGTGGAAGAATTACATCAGCTATGAAAGAAAAGTGCTTCATGCGAAACTAGTTTAAACAAATCTTCAGATAATGTTGGCAATGGTGTCAATAGAACCCCTATATAGGCAGTTTCAAGAGGGATTCTTTTATCAGAAGACTATTTTCTTCAAAAAAGGCTCTATTCCAGAGCTTTTAAATTTATTTTCATGAAGAAAGACCAGAATTCAAGAATTTAATTAGGCTTAAAATCATAATAGCATAAATAACATAGCTCACATATACCAAAATAATTCAAGGTTAGAAGAAACCGTTGAGCAAAAATGATGAAAAACTGATGGGAAGAAAAGATAAGTTAAAACACAGTGAATTTCTTTCTAGAGTACCTAAAGAGCGAAAGGGTTTGCTCCTGCCTCTGAGCAGTGAGGGACTTGCTAGCTACTGCTTGTCATTTATGATGTCAACTTTAGGTTCTAATCCACAGTATATGCTGACACCTACCAAGATGTACATTAAGGCATAATTCTAAAATGCTTATACATCCACCTCAAATAACAAAACTGAATGAACTTGGATTCTCTTCACTGGTTAGGATTCACTGCAGACTGTGTTGTGGTGTTACGGGAAAAGGTGCTACTCTGCAAAGCTGCAGAAAGAAGCTTCTCCTGTATGTATATTAAAAAAATAATTTTTGAGTGATGTATAGAATTGTTGAATTGCTTTATAGTTTGCATGAAACTAACGCAACGCTGTATGTTGACTATATTATACTTCCAAAGAACACTGTTAAAGCATTTGGAAGAATCTATTTATAGCATCCTTTCAAGTGATCTTCACTTGGTTGGTTAAACCAACTTAACACCATTACCTTAACCACTGGCTGCTGCAGGAAGTACACTTGGATTTACAGAACAGATACTCATAAAGAGTGTCCCAAACTACTAGGGTAAAATGCTCTGTCAAGCCAGACTGACGAAATCTCTTGACGTGAATATGGATAAATAACAAAAGAATAGAACTGCAACTTTATGTCACATTTTTCTTAAATACGGGTCAGCAAAAAAGAGCAAAAGCCTCCAGAAGTCTATGATGGTGCCGTTCCAACTCCTGAGCCCTCCTACTCAGCCCCACCCTGAGCAGCCCAAAGGGAATAAAGTGAGCCACAGTGTCTGGAAACTTCACTATAACCTTCTAATTTGGAGGGAGGGAGTTAGGGAGGCGGCGACCAAGGGGAAGAGACACAGAAAGCTGTGTGCTGGCGGCTGGCCTCTCCTACCACCGCAGGGGTTCCTGGAGGGGCAAAAGGTCTCTATCCAGGGCTGTGGATGCTTCAGGAGGGAAGGACCAGAGAGAACATGACCAGAACTGCGCCCCTGAGCTGCTGACTCCATCCACCAGGGGGCTTTCCCACAACACTAGCTAGGCATGGAAGGCTGAAGAAACCCAGGAAGCCTTTGGAAGGTCCCCTCCCCATCAGGGACAGGCAGATGCAGGGTGAAAGCACCTTCTTCCCTTCCACGAAATGGGACAAGATGGAAGGTGGCCGCTGGGGAGAGGCACGTGAAATCATTGGTCACAGGAACATCTCTGCATACATTTTTTTTTTCATTTGCTTTTAAAGAAAAGGTAGTGGCTGAGATAACTAATGACCTTGAAAATGGTTATGGTGCAGGGCGGCCCAGGTGGCTCAGTGGTTTAGCGTCACCTTCGGCCCGGGATGTGATCCTGGGGACCCGGGATCGAGTCCCACGTCAGGCTCCCTGCATGGAACCTGCTTCTCTCTCTGCCTGTGTCTCTGCCTCTCTCTCTGTCTCCCATGAATAAATAAATTTTTAAAATCTTAAAAAAAAAAAAAAAAGAAAATGGTTATGGTGTAAATTCTCACTTTCATCCCCGGAGTCCTCCCCATCCATCCAGCTCCCTCCACGGCCTCCTACAGGTGACTGCTTTCATCAGTTTCTCCTATGTCCTTTCACTGTTTCTTTATGGATATATATTCTTTTTTTCTTTCCTGATCACAGAAAAGTATCATTATTTATATATACATATGTAAAATACACACATCCACTGCAAAACAGCAGTAGCCAGAGATCCAGCACTTTCCCCAGTAGCACGTAACTTCCTCCCTGTTCTTTATAACAAAATCTTCCACCACGTGGTTGTGCCATAATCGTTTCTTATTCTCGGGTATGTGAGTTGTTTCCAGTCTACTACCTTTAGGAGCAAAGCAACAGAGAATATCTTTGTATAAAAGTAACTTCACATGTGTACAGGTTCGTCTGCAGAATAATTTCCCCAAATGGGATTTCTGTATCAAAGGACAAATGCATTTGTAATAATGATAGATGTGGCCAAGTTACTTTCTGTAAGACTGAAACTTTTTTGTGCATGGGCTTTTAACTTGAAGGAGTGACAGCCCTACCTCCACCTCTTGTCCCAGAAAAGATCTAAAACGGAAGCTACTGATTGCCACCACTGCCGACAGCCCCCACTGAGCTAATGACATCCCCTCATGGCAATAATTATGTGGGGAAACTCAGCCCATCAGAATGGAGCCTTTGAGCTGAAGTTCTGAAAGGAATATCAGGTCCTAGATAAGAAGAAAAGAGGGTCCAGAATGCATCCACCTTTCATCTAGTGAAAGAGGATCCCAATAGGATTCCCCATATAAACAGGAGTAGGGTGAAAAGAACAGCATAACAAATGTGCATTCTTGGCAAGCAGGCACACAGAATGCAAGAAATAAAAACAAGTATTAAGAAAAATAATAGGCAAAAGACAATTTCATTTTTGTTATGACTATGTGGTCTGGTGGCATCTGGGTGGCATAATTGGTTAAGTGGCCGGCTCTTGGTTTTGACTCAGGTCATGATCCCAGGTACCTGAGATCAAACCCCACGTTGGGCTCCCTACTGAGCAGGGAGTCTACTTGACATTCTCTCTCTCCCTCTCCTTCTGCCCCTTCCGCTCATGCTCTAAAATAAATGAAGAAATCCTTAAAAAATAAAAATAAAAAACTATGTGCTCTGGAATCTGACTGCCTGAACCTAAATCCCAATGCCTGGCTATAAAAATACTGCGTGACTTGGTCCAAGTTACTAGGTATCTTTCTGCTTTAATTTCATCATGTGTAAAGTGATGATAATTATAGTACCTTCCCTGAGGATTTTTATGAGGATCAAAATGGCTGAGAACAGTTCTCCACACATGTTAGCAGCTGTTATGGTTATTACATACCTAGCCAAGGAGCTAAAGAAAAATTTCCCCAACCAGCTCTAGGATGGGGCTATTCCAAGTGTGGTCTACAGACAAGCTGCCAGTCTCTGAGCCATCTGGTGCTGGTCCAGGACAAGATGGGTGGGGAAACTGTGCCAGGATGTGAAATAATCATATCAGGTAAGTATGCTTTTCAGCTCAGCTGACGTTTTTCTCATAGCAAGACACTTTCTTTCTCTTTCTTTTCTTTCTTTCTTCCCTTTTTTTTTTTTTTTTTGTAAGATTTTAAGTCATCTCCATACCCAACTTAGGGTTTGAACTCATGACCCTGAGATTAAGAGTCACATGTTCTTTCAACCAAGCCAGCAAGGTGTGTCCCTGCAGGACATTTCTGATGAAGGAAGTCAAATGGTTTACCTTCAGTGCACCCTTCTTTTATTATCATTCATGAATATAAGTGAGTGGCACTGTCCTAGGATGCACTAAAGAGAATGCTTAACCAAAGAAAAAGATCAAAGCTGGAAGAACAGAATTACCTGAAAAGAGAGACTGCAGAAGAATCAAGGGTCCAACGCCATTAGGGAAAAAACAGAAAAGGCAACCAATGGAATAAACATTATCGAAACCAAATCAGATGAACATGGTGGAACGGCTTGGAAAAAAAAAAAAAAATCAGGACAGCCCAGGTGGCTCAGCGGTTTAGCGTCACCTTTAGCCCAGGGCATGATCCTAGAGACCCAGAATCGAGTCCTACCTCGGGCTCCCTGCATGGAGCCTGCTTCTCCCTCTGCCTGTGGCTTTGCCTCTCTCTGTCTCTCATGAATAAATAGTCTTAAGGCCACGAGAGTAAAGTGATTTGAAGAGAAAAAAACATAGCTATGGAGATTGGGGGAAAAAAAGCAGAGTAAAAACCGATGCATTTGAAATAGAAAATTCGATGAATGTAACACAAAATTCAAAGATAGAACAGATTTACCACCCTCAATCAAATGCTCAGCTTTACCGATCACAACCAGACATACTGTGCCTTCTGATGTAATTCAGTATGATGTATCATCATGTGTCAAGCAGTCTTGCCAAAAATGTTTAGCCCGACTCCGACCAGGTCTTTAGATACAATTACCAGGTTACAGTAATGAGGAGGATGTGAGACATGTCCACCAAGAGGGGAATGGAGAAAAAAACGGTTTGATGTCCATGGAATACCACTCGGCACTGGAGTGAGCTACTGATAAATGCACTCATGTGGATGAATCTCAAACTCATTATGTTGTATGAAGGAAGCCAGACCCCCCAAAAAAGTACAGATTTTGATTCCATTTATATCAAAATCCAGAAATGGAAATTGATTTACAGAGACAGAGAGCATTCCTTCAGACTTGCTCAGAGGCAGCTTTATCACCCTTCTTTTTCGTAGCATTTCTTCCTTGTCCACACGGCATTTCTGAGAAACAGTTTGCCCTTTATTTTTAAAAATCTGTTGTACTTACAGAGCTATGTTCTAGACCATTATGACTTCTAAGATTTAGGCTGCTTTCTCACAAGACTTGGGTCTATCCCTTTAGGACTACTGGGTGAGAATTTATAATTTGATGATGTGCCGAGGCTGAATCTACAAAATACAAACAAGGGCACTTGGCTGGCTGAGTTGCTGGAGCACGGGACTCTTGAACTCCGAGTCAGGAGTTCGAGTTCTTTGTGGGGCATAGAACTTACTAAAAAATAATAAACTTTAAAAAATACAAATTCCCAAAGAGGATGCCTCTTGTTCTTTTTTTAAAAGCTATTTTATTTCAGAGAGAGACCATGTGCACGTGTGTGCATAAACAGGGGGCGGGGCAGAGGGAGAAGCAGACTCCCCGTTGGGCAGGGGGCCTGATGTGGGGCTCAATCCCAAGATTCCGGGATCAAGACCTGAGCCAAAGGCAGATGCTTAACCGACTGAGCCACCCAGGTGCCCCTGGATGCCTGTTGTTCTTAAGAGTGAAAGAAAAGCATCCGTCCTGGTAAACAGTACTAGAAAGGTACTGTCTGCTTTCATTCATTTAACAAATATTAGGTTAACTATTTATGACATTTTAGAAGCTGAAGTTCAGCAGTAAACAAAGCAGAAAATAACTATGCTCTCATTGAGCTTAAATTCTGGTATGAGGAGATAGACAATAAAAAGAGAGAAATATGTGTATCGTATAACAAAGTATAAAATACTCTATAAATACGCACTCATATAATATACAAGGAGATGGTAAGTGTTAGGGAAAAAAAGATAAAGAAGAAGCTACTAAGGACTGTTGGAAGAAGTTTTATTTGTTTTTAAATGCGTTTGTCAGGGAACAAGGGACGTCATCTAAATAAAGACATGGGTGAGGGAAGTGATCTGTGCAAGTGTCTGCAGGGAGGACTATGGCCCAGAGACAGGAGAGTGCTAAGGCCTGATGAACAATGGAGGCGGGGGGGGGGGGGGGGTTCAGTGGGGCTGATGAGCAAGGCATCAAGAAGGAGATGCCAGGAGGAGGTTTTGAGCAGAAAGATGACAAGAGAGGACTCATCTTTCATAGGACCATTGTGTCATGTTGAGAACAGAACGAAAAGAAGCAAGAACACCAGTGAGGAGGCTGCTGCAAGAGCCAGGAGGATCATGGTGAGTGGTGGCCTGGGCCAGGGCACAGTGAAAGTGGTGACAAGTGGCTGGATCTGGGGCGTATTCTGGAGCAGAAGTGATAGGATTTACTCACGATGGGATCCCTGGGTGGCGCAGCGGTTTGGCGCCTGCCTTTGGCCCAGGGCGTGATCCTGGAGTCCCGGGATCGAGTCCCACATCGGGCTCCCGGTGCATGGAGCCTGCTTCTCCCTCTGCCTGTGTCTCTGCCTCTCTCTCTCTCTGTGTGCTATCATAAATGAATAAATTTAAAAAAAAAAAAAAAAAGGATTTACTCACGATGCTGGGTAGGCAAAGAATACAGGAGTCTCGGGGGGTTGGCGGGGAGGTCTAGCCAGGAGATGTGTATTTGGCTTTTATCAGTGTCTAGGCTGTATTTCAAACCTGAAGACTTTTTAAACCTGAAGATCGTTAAGGGAATAAGTATAAATAGAAAAAGGAAGTGGTCCAGGGGCTGAGCCCTAGGGCTCCCCCAACACTATAGGGTCAAGAACTGAAAAAAACAGCAATAAAGATAGAAAGTAAGTGGTTAGGAGGGTCGGAGGACCACCAGGAGTGTGATGCTATCAAAGACACTAAATGAAGGCATCAGTTCAAGGGAAAGCGAGTGTGTGGTTGTCTTCCAGGGCTTCCAGATGCAAAACGGGCCCAGCTGCCAAAGGAGCTGTGGATGTAGGATACGGACTCAGAGAAGTGCAGCTTTGGAGGACTGGTGCCAAACGGGAGGGAAGGGGGAAAACCTCATTACATGGACTTCAAAAGAAAAGAAAAGAAATTCGAGACTGAGTATAGAGACTGACTTGGAAATATTTTGCCATTGAGGGAGAGAAACTCTTACCAAACAGGTAAGAGTTTGGGGGAAGTCTAGTACCCTAAGAGGACTCGCTATAAAGAAGACTGTTGGCGAAGGACAAGGAGCTCATGGAGAGAACAGTTCAGGGATGTTGGAGAAGGATGAGGACTGCTGAAGGGATGACCCAGGTAGGCAAGGGGTCAGGGGTGGGATCCAAGGTGGAAAGGGAGGGGTCTGCCCTTGCAGGGGAGGAGAGACTGTTTTTCCTACTGAAAATAACACACAGCGGAATGAGATGGGACAGGGACAGGTGGGTGGGTGTGGTGGGGGAGGCAGGGGACACCTGTGGACATTCCCTTCTGTCTGCTTCAACAGTCTCAGTAAAATAAGAAGCAAAACACCTTCCCAAGGACTGCCCCAAACCTCCACCTAATTCTGAAACATAAACAGTACAGGATGGGATCCCTGGGTGGCGCAGCGGTTTGGCGCCTGCCTTTGGCCCAGGGCACGATCCTGGAGACCCGGGATCGAATCCCACATCAGGCTCCCGGTGCATGGAGCCTGCTTCTCCCTCTGCCTGTGTCTCTGCCTCTCTCTCTCTCTCTCTCTCTGTGACTATCATAAATAAATAAAAAAAAATTTAAAAAAAAAAAAAAAAAACAGTACAGGATGGAACCTGGTAGGGTGAAACTGCAGTGTCCCCACGGTTATCATTCTTTCCGAGCCCCAGAGGCAGTAAGACCTCCAACAGAAGACTTCCGGGGCAGAAGCAGAGCTGCTGGCAGCAGCTAGTGGAACCCATCCCAGGACAGCCTCTTTTCCAGCACAGACTGCCCAGGGGTGCCTCGGGGAGGTTATTGCCATCAGATGGCTCATCCTTGTCCCCAGCTAAATGCAAATAAAACTTCTCTTCCAAGCAAAGTTGACTTTTCTCACCTAGACCTCTGTGACACACTGCTATGTGTCTGCCTGGCTGGGCTCTGGTGCCCAGCTGTTGTTCAAATGCCAGCCCAGATGCTGCTGCAAAGGTATTTTTTAGATGGGATGACCAGGTAAAGTGGTATACTGTGAGTAAAGCAGGGTATCCTCCAGAACATGGGTGGGCTCCTAATCATTAGGTAAAAGCCTTAAGAGCAATAGAGGTGGTCCCCACTTTATGATGGCTTGACTGACAATTTTCTGAATTCACAATGGTGCGAAAGCAATATGCATTCAGTAGAATCCACACTTGGAATTGTGACTCTAGATCTGCTTCCAGGCTCCCAATGCGCAGTATGATCCATCCTCTTTCCTTCTCTCTCTCTCTCAGCTGGGTGGGGGCAGCACCACAGCTCCCAGGTAGCCACAGCCACAGCCACGTGCAGCCACAAGACTAGACGATAGATACACTTACACAACCACTCCTACCCCTGTGACCCTCGTTTCCCACTCTCAGTACAGCGTTTGAGAAATCGCGCGACCTGTTCAACATTTCATTATCAAACAGGGTTTGTGTGAGATGATTGTTCTCAACTGTAGGCTGACATAAGTATTATGAGCACACATGAGGTAGGTTGGGCTAAGATACAATGTTTGGTAGGTGGGGTGTGTTAAATGTGTTTTCGACTTAGAGTATGTTCAATTTACAACGGGTTTATTGGGATGTAACCCCAACTCGTAAGTGTAGGAAGAGCCATGCTGAGGTTCCAAGAAGAAAGAATTCTTGTCTCTAGGTCAACACAGAAGTTGGGTTTCCAGCCCTGCAGACTTCAGACTCGAGGCCCTGCAGTCACTGGAGTCAATTCCTTAAAATAAATGTCCCCTCCCTGCACTCTCTACATACATCCTATTGGTCTTCCCTCTCTATAGAGAACCCTACTACAACCTTCCTTAGAAGTGTGCTGCTTTCGACTTAGGAGTTCATACTTGCATTTTTAAAACATGTTGGCCATTTGGGAAGAGGCTCCCAAAGAGCAGTAACTGAAATAACGATCAGTAATCATTTGCACATGTATGATTTTCAGTCTGTGATTTTACCCGCGGAAAGAACTTGCTGCCTCTGAAAAGGGACACATTTAAGATAAAGACATTGAGGGCTTGAATCCTTCAGCCTTGAAGAGCCTCCTTCTTTCCTATTTGAACAGCACCACCTTGTGGTGAATATGAGTAAGAGCAATGGTTTCTTGTTCAACTAGTAAGCTTGGTGGTAATGATTCTGTTTTGGAAAACTTACTCTCCACCAAGACCTCTGGGTTTTAGGGATGTGAAGCCAGAATGAGCAGACAGTACTTGGACAACTACTGCACTGGCACTCCATCCAGGACGATGGGCGCTACAGAGGCACTCGGGGTACACCTGCAGCAGAGGACACTTGCATGATTAAGGCCAAGGGAGGTGGATGCCTTCCCAGCAACGGGAGCAGCATTTGCAAAAACACCAAGGCGCCACAGAGTAAAGTACATCAGGATAGGTTCACTTAGCTGCTTATAAGGCTCCAGTGCACGTATGTGGGGGCGGGAGAGGCAAGGGTACCAGTAAGACATACAGATGGAGATAAACAGGATTAGCGGGTGAGGGGCCTGACATATTGTATTGAGGGCTTTGAATGTGATCGGGTCAGGTGGACAGAGAGCTCCTGGATGGTGGTAATTAGGAGACACGATCTAACTTGTTCAGGACAGGTTAAAATAGCTGCAGGTCAGGAGGGCAGGCTAGGGTGTGTCAGGCTCTAGTCTGGGAGAACCACCAGCTGAGAGGCACTTTGCAGTAACCCAGGGGAGGGAGTAGAGCCCTGTGCCAAAGAAGTGACAGGAGGACCCAAAGATACATCCAAAGGGAGTCATGGGGGCTCACAGAGAAGAATCAGGTATGCCTCCCAAGCCAGTGCCTGGTGTACCCTGGTGGGTGGCACTGCTGTTCGCCGATGTGAACAGGATGGGAGTGGAGGTGTGTGTGACCTGTTCATCTAGTTTGCGACCAGGGAGCTTGTCCCATGACCTAGAAGAGAAGCTGTCAGGAAGCACTCACACATGCAGGTCAGGGGCTCAGGAGATCAAATCTTGAGCACCTGAGAATAACACAGAGAGAGAGAAGAGCAGAGAGCTGAAGACAGAAGTGATGTCAGAGGGGCATCTGGAGGGAGAGGCACCATCCGGGACAGGGAAGAGTGGCAATGGAGCAGCAGGAAAATCAGACCCAGAATGGTCCTGGGAGCGTGAGAAGAGTGCCTCAGGCAGGGCTCATTAGCACCTCCAGGTCCACGGAGCAAATACAGAGGAATGGTGGCATCACCAAAGTAGACTGGGGTGTCTTCAAGTGTCTCCAGCAGGTTGGGGAGCAGCCTAGCTGAGGAGGAGAGAGGAGGCCAGTTGCTACAACAGAACGCAGGGGCAGGGGGAGAGATCATAAAAAGAGAAACTTGGCAACTTCCCAGAAATGGAGGGAATTTCCTAGTAGAGAGAGGATGGCACACGTGGGCATGAGCTTCTTAGAGCTGAGCTGTTAGGCTCTTGATTGCTGAGCAGCTTGGTCTCTCCTATTCTCCACTTCTCTAGGAAAAGGGAGAGGCCACCTAATTCCCAAGTATGTGAAGTCCCAGGATAACATCTGTGATGGTCACTGCAGATGATGTCGTGACCTACAGGACTTCCGGGGAGAGTGCGAGCACCCTTCTGTTTCTACGAGGGGTAGATGCCGTCCACTGGGAGACGGCGTCCTCTTATACTAGACTGCAGATTTGCTCATCCAAAATTCACTCCACCTTCCTTAGTGGACCTTCCTATATGTCCTGTAGCACAAGTGCTGAATTTCCTCGGCTCCCTTGAAGGTCAGACTCCAGGTATAATTTAAGTTCGGCCAATCAGATGTACTTACATGTCGGAGTCAACTACGGAGAGAGGCAGAGCGTGAGGCTCTGCTCCAGCAGAGATGGTGTGACTCAGGAGCTGGCAGCTAGCTGATTTGGCAGGAGCTTTCATGGCAGAAGCCCAGCTCCACTAGACCAATTCTGCTAAGTGGTGCTAGTAGGTATTCCTAGAAACTCAACCTAGAGTCTAGCTCTTCAACTCTCTAACGATACTGCAAATCCTGTAATATCCTTGAATGCATATCCTTCTGCTTCAACTAGCCAGAGCAGATTCTGTTCTATTCAACTCAACTGCAACAGATACTTGGCTGTCCAAATTCACAAGGCACTACAGGAGAGATCTGCAGCGAAACAGGACCTGCCACCTGTTTTTGTAAATAAAGTTTTATTGGAAGAAAGCCATGCATATTCACTGATGTGTTGTCTATGGCTAATCTCATGCTAGAGAAGCAGAGGTAAGTAGTTCCAACAGAAACTGTATGGCCCATAAGAGCCTACAATATTTACTGTCTGGCTCTTTCCAGGATGAGTTAGCTGAACTACAGCAAATTCCCTCAACTACATATAGCACGGGAGTGTCAAGCTCCATCAGGTTGTGAGGATGCAAAAGAACAGACCTATGCCAGCTGGAAGAGGAACACGTGGACTTTTCTTTGACTTCTTTACATGGGAAATATTTTTGAATCTCACTAGGGTATTCAATAATTTCAGGGATACAATAAGTAGAATTTGAGGCCACTTGATCTTACACTGAGATAACATTATTGACAATCGGCTGTCTTTTATTTATTTTCTTCATTAGGGGTTGCGCAGAACCCATAAGGATGGCAAAGGCCGACATAAATAAAAGGATTAATGGTCAAATCCCCCCGTTCACATTTCTTAGAATATGTACCACCCACTGATACCTATTTATAGTCAAAGTAAACTAGTGCCTGCATTTTTTCATTTTAGGTACCAGGGTTTTTATTACAAAGGTCAGGGTTATGGGAGCCTCACACCCTGTACCTTTGTGTCATAGCACTAATCACAACTACAATTAACGATGTGTATGATTATCTGCTTAGTTTCTTTTTCCCACTAGAATGTAAACCCCACCAGAATGACAACCAGATCTGTCCTACACACCACTGTTGTTTCCAGGGTCTAGAGCATGGACAGCAGTCAAAAATACCTTCCAAATAAATGAGACAGTGTTCCAAATATAAGACTAACACAATCTTTTATGTTTAGAGAGACAACTGAACCGAGAGGTCTTCATCATCATCATCACTATCACATAAATTACTGACTTAATCAGAATAGGATCTGGCCAATCCAAACATACTTTGTTGGATTTTTTAACTGAACCATTATGTTACTTAAAAAAAAAAAAAGAAAGAAAAAGACGTGAATATAAATGTGGTACATTCGTGTTAAGACACAGCCCAAGCAGCATATTTGGCAGAAAGCATCTCCTTTTTCCTCCAGGTTAATTATTGCTTTTTTGGATGCCCAGAATACCCCGTTCGCATTTCTTAGACTGTGTATCACCTAGCATTCTGATTTTTTTTGCTGGCCTGGGAGGTACCTCCTACCTCATCTACCCATACCCTAGACTTCATTATGGTCAGAGGCACCATCACTTGCCCAGTGACCACAGCCAGGAAGTGGAGGCATCCCTGACACCTTCCCCTTCCTCTCCTACATTTTCACTTCTGAGCTATCCCCACGTCCTGTCTGTTCAACTTCCAAAATACATTTCAAGTTCTACTTTCCCTCTCCACCACACTTTCGCTCTGGATCAACATCTTTCTACTACACTGCTTCCCACTTAGCCTTGGTATGTGTTCTCCTGGTCAGTCTCACCCTTCCTCAGTCCAGCAGCAACAATGATCTTTATGAATACAACCATCTGGTCACATTACTCCCATTTACTGCTCTTAGAATAAAAAAAAAAAAAAGTTTTAATTATGAAGGTATCAGGTATACTGCATTATAATTCACTTCAAAGTGATCACCCCTGAAAGTCTAGTTACTGCCCACAAAATTTCTTAATATGGCAAATGAGAAGCTTCAGCTCCAACCTCATTTCATGTCTTTCTTCCTTTGCTCCTCCAGCAACCTACATATGGCCTTTTTTTTTTTTTTTTTTTTTTTTTTCAGTTCCTTAAGCTTGCTTAGCTCTTTCCTGTCACGGGATCTATGGGAACATATTATTGCAATTCTGAAGTCTGAAGTATAAGACTATATATACATTTTAAAATATCTGTTTGAGAGAGAGAGAGAACAAGAAGCAGGGGGAGCAGCAGGCAGAGGGAGAAGCAGGCTGCCCGCTGAGCAGGGAGCCCAATGTGGGGCTCGATCTCAGGACCCTGAGCCAAAGGCACATATTTAACCAACTAAGCCACCCAGGCGCCCAGGACTATATTTTCTTATTATTAGAGAACATGTATGTAGTATCATAGGCTAGCCAAAATCCTATTGGAGGTAAACAATCAAAATGTCCAAACCCTAGGGAAAGACAACATAAACTATGCCACAGTGTTCATACAAGTGGATCCTATTAAATCATTAAAAATGTTTCTTAGAAATACTTTGAGAACCAGGGAAAATGTTTCCGTGATAAGTGAACAAAAGTAGACTGCACAGTCTGGTCTCATAGACAGTATGATCTCAGCTTTGTAAAACTGGCTGTAGAGAAAATAGATTGGGAAGAAGTATACCAAAAAGGTAATACTGGTTATCCGTGTCCAGGGAATGTTTGAATATACATGTAGCTAAACGCATCTCTCTCTATATATCTTCTTCTATGATGATACTGCAACCTGGAAAAAAAAGTTTTTTAGTAAGTAAAAAATAAAAAGAAGTTTTCCAGGTTTTTTTATTTTAAATAGAATCCATGTTAACTTGATGCCCAGACAGTATATTCCTCATGTGCCGTATCTGCACATCCCAGATGGCTTTTAGCCCAACTCCATGATTAACTGTTTGATCTCCTGAGTTTTAATCTATATACAAACTTCCCAAGCGTCCAGGTTTGCTAATTCTAAATGCAAACAGGGTTCCTCCAACTTTCTAGTTTATTGTAAAGCACTAGAAGGCAGACTATGTACCTCCCTAGTACCTAAGACAGGTATGGTCATTTAGATAACAAGAGAAACAAACACAAAAACTTTGACTTCTGTGAGGTATACACAAAATACACAGACGGATCTTCACAGGCACCCGGTTTTTCATCCGTGGAGCCTCCTTACTCCACCGCTGGGAAGCGGTGAGTAAGGAGTGAATGAGTGGGCTCACCATACAGCGGCCCGTGGCAGGTGTCCTGATCTTAACTTCACTCCCGGCTTCTCCTTAACTGACCTGCTCTTATCTCCAATTTATTTCAAATGCCCTCATTTTAAATGCTTATTCGACTTTCTATCATACATATTTATTCAAGCACCTGAAATCTCAATTCTGAAATGAGAAAAATTTTTTTTCTTCTCTTTTAAAAGAAGGGAAGGTAGTACACATGCTAATAGCATCAAAGAATGAGTTCCTTGAGAAAAAAGCGAAAAAGCAGCATTATAAACATCTGTTATCCCTCAAAAGCCTTTCACAAAAATAGTTTTTCACTTTAATCCTTGCATACTTTAAAAAGAGAAGTGAATTTTGCTATAAAATCTTGCTATTCTGCTAGCAACTTAGTCACCACACAACTCAAACTTGAATAACATTCCCTGAACAAGCGCCTTCATTCTTCTTCCCATTAAAACTACCTATTCTTGGTGCCATTCAGGAACAATCTCCAAGTGAGAGACTATGGTTTCCTAATGAAACAATGGAATTGAAAAAAAAAAGAGGAAAAAAATTTACTGCACACTCTTTTGGGTAAAATGGCGGTTTTTCTTTCATTTTCTATATTTAAAGGGTAAATCTTCTCCAAATCAGGAAGAATATTTTATCAAAATGCTGAATGTAAAAGCAAACTATATGTCTTATCAAAATGAGGCTCAAGACAAAGACGGTTGCGCATTTTTAATATTGGAGAACCCTAAACACCAACAATGATTTACAGGTGCCATAGGCTTTGTGGAATACTAGAGAATAATATTCAGTACCTAACAGCAACCTGCACCAAAGGACAGTAGTAGCAAGGGGCTGTTAAAACCTCAAAAAAGGCAGGAACCCCTGAGATGGTATTTCAATAGGGAAGTGAGGAGAGTGAAGGTGTAAGCCTGTGATGGTCCAGCCTAGGCCCACTGCAGTCAAAAAAAAAAAAAAAAAAAAGAAGAAGAAGAAGAAAGAAGAAAGAAGAAAGAAGAAAGAAGAAGAAGAAGAAGAAGAAGAAGAAGAAAGAGGAGGAGGAGGAGGAGGAGAAGAACAACAACAACAGCAGGGATCATTGGTGCTAGTGGAGTAAGCAAGGGGGAAGGTGAGAGAGTTCAGAGAAGTTCTTGGAGGTTAGATCACAAAGGGCTTTGAAGCCATCCTAAGAGTTTGGTTTTTATGATTCTGATGAGAAGCTGTCAGAAAGTTTCGAAAGGAAGTGAAAGTTCTGATTATATTTCTTAAAAAAAAAAAAATCACTGCTGTTTGGAGAGAGAGCACAGAGGAACAAGGACAGAAGCAGGAAGGCCTAATCAGAGACTTACAGTCATCTAGGTAAGAGGGAACCAGAGTTGTTAGAGAGGGGTTGAGAGGTGGTCAGATTTGAGAGATCTTTTCAAGGATTGAAAGGAGTTTCAAGAGTTAACAGAATTGGCTGGATGCTTGGATGTCTGGTCTGAGCTAAAATGATGCCAATGCCGGTAACCTCTACTGTGATAAGATAAGGTCAGTGAGGGAAAAGCAGAAGGGAGGACCGGGTGGGTGTGGTATCACTGGACATACTAAACTGAAATGCCCATCAGACCTTTAAGTGGAGATGCTGAGCAAACAGCTGGAAACGTGCATCTGGAACTCAGGACAGAAGTAAAGCTAAACATTTGGAAGTCACCAGCTTAGAGATGTCATATTTACAGCCATGGAACGGGGCTTGGGATGGAAACTGCCTTGGGAGAGAGTCCGGCTAGAAAGACAGTATGTCCAAGAACTGCGTGCTGTGGCACTCCAACATTCAGCGGCTGAGAAAAGAAACAGAAACCCGGAGACACAGAAGGAGGAGCCAGGGAGATGGAAGGAAATGAGGGAGAATGTGGTGGCCTGGAAGCCAACAGAAGAAAAAAATGTGGAAGATGAGGGAGCAGCCACCTGTGGCCTGTTAGAAGAAAACCTGCCCTGACCCCAGACTTCCACAAGGGCCTTGGGGGGGACGAAGACAGCCGGAGGCAGAGGACGGAGGATGAGGGGAAGGCGGGAACTACAAACTTGGAAGCAAGGCTTTCATTTAAAGACCTGATTTGTGTTTTGTTCTTAAAGAGAAGTGAGCAAAGAAATGGGTGGGACCTAGGAGGGGCTGTCTGGCCCGGGGGGTGTCAGACAAGAGATGTATTAGCAGGTGTCAGTTCAATAAACAAGAACACCGGGAGGAGCAAACGACAACAGACAAGGTGCCAAGGACCCCGCGGCCCAGACACCATTTGTTCCCAGATCCACAGGGGTGGGCAGGTGACATGTACTGCGCTTCGGAAGGAGATGACGGAGTTTTCATCTACTTTTTCTGAGATAAAGGAGACTGAATACGGAGTTCCTGAACGCCACTTATAATCAACACACTATTGCAAGTCTTAAAATGTACCATATCTTTAAAGATTATTTTTTATTTTTTTAGTTGACTGCCTAAAACCCAGCTCACAGCGGCCGGCCCCAAATTTGCTTTTAACCAAATCAGCTTTTGGCCAAGATGCCAAAGACAAAAACCAAAACCGAAAGTTTCAGCCCTGGCTCCCAGGGTCCCGCAGACGCTTCACGCAGAACCTCTCGGCCACTTGCTTACGTTCGGAGGTGGTTTTTCCCCAGAAACAGGTTTTCTGGTCAAAGGGAAACCTACGAGCAAAGCAGAAGGCTGCCCGGACTCTCCCTGAAGAGGGAGAGGGTCCGCCGGCCTCAAGCCCGCCGCAAGCCCCGCCGCCCCGCCGCCGCTCCCGCCGCCGCTCCCGCCCGGGAGCCCGCTTACTCGCCTGCACCGCGGAGGCCCGCGCCCAGGCCCGCGCCCAGCCCCGCGGCTCCCGCGTCTTCCTCTCCCCTCGGGACACCTCGCGGGCCGCGCCTTCCCCGAGACTGTGCCGGGCGCCGCAGCCCCGCCCCTCGCGTGCCCACGCCCACCGCCCGCGGGCCGCCGGGAGGAGGGCCCCGGCCCGGAGCTCAGGCCCCGCCCACCACGTGCCCACGCCCACTGCCCGCGGGCCGCCGGGAGGAGGGCCCCGGCCCGGAGCTCAGGCCCCGCCCACCACGTGCCCACGCCCACCGCCCGCGGGCCGCCGGGAGGAGGGCCCCGGCCCGGAGCTCAGGCCCCGCCCACCACGTGCCCACGCCCACCGCCCGCGGGCCGCCGGGAGGAGGGCCCCGGCCCGGAGCTCAGGCCCCGCCCACCACGTGCCCACGCCCACTGCCCGCGGGCCGCCGGGAGGAGGGCCCCGGCCCGGAGCTCAGGCCCCGCCCACCACGTGCCCACGCCCACCGCCCGCGGGCCGCCGGGAGGAGGGCCCCGGCCCGGAGCTCAGGCCCCGCCCACCACGTGCCCACGCCCACTGCCCGCGGGCCGCCGGGAGGAGGGCCCCGGCCCGGAGCTCAGGCCCCGCCCACCACGTGCCCACGCCCACCGCCCGCGGGCCGCCGGGAGGAGGGCCCCGGCCCGGAGCTCAGGCCCCGCCCACCACGTGCCCACGCCCACCGCCCGCAGACCTCTGCGGTTAGGCGCTGGGCTGGTCTCGCGGCCGCCGGCCCCAGGAACCCTCCGAGGCCTCCGCGCAGAAGGGAGGGAGGCCCGGAAGGGGCCGGCGACCGGCAGTGGCGCAGGGGGACTGTCACCGAGGCAGAGGCACGCTCCCTGCGCTGCTGCTGCTGCTGCGCCTTTCACTGTCCCCGGACGCCTGGGTTGGAGGCGGTGGATGGGGTCGCCGCCAGGGTGTTTGCTCGGTGCAGACTTGGGTGCTGGGGTGAGGGCTGCAGCCGCGGCTTCTCCGTCCCCGACTGGAGCGCCTAAACCCTGAATGAAGAAACCGCGGGCTTAGCCAAACCCGGGGTCCTGCCGCTCCCCCTGGCTCCTTCCCGCCAGGGCCCTTCTCTGAGGTCGTGGGCCACGTCCCTGGGCAGGGATGCGCAGCGCAGCGAACCCTGCGAGAAAGCCACGCCGACAGTTTCCTCTCTAGGGCTCCTTCTGCCCAACCCAAGAAGACTGGAGTTCCGCTGAATAAAAAGGAAGAGCAAAAAGGCAATCAAGTAAAAAGTATAAAAAGCCTTACGAAGGGCAGCCCCGGCGGCCCAGCGGTTTAGCGCCGCCTTCAGCTCAGGGTGTGATCCTGGGGACGCGGGATCGGTCCCAGGTCGGGCTCCCTGCAAGGAGCCTGCTTCACACACTCTCTCTGTGCCTCTCATGAATAAATAAATAAAATCTTAAAAAAAAAGAGGGGGGGGCGGAATCCCTGCTTCTCCGTCGGCCTGTGTCTACCTCTCTCTATATATGTCTATCATGAATAAATAAATAAAATATTTTTTTAAAAAAAAGCCTTATGAAACCAAATACCTAATTCTACCCTATCAATCTCAAGTCCCCCCATCCTAGTTTTATCCTACCAACCCAGTTCAGAAATTCTGTCCACCTCCATATTTTTAATTCCCAGGCAGTCCCTACTCCCTGCCAAAATTTCCTCTGCTTGTACTTCATCTGACAACGCTTCAAATCAGTGCTTTTCCATTTATTCACTGAAATAATGCGAATTACAAGTGCGATAAACATTTCCCCATTCACCACGCCTGTGGCATGCATAAATAAACCCAGAGTCACCAACGTCAAGGGCAAATTTTACTGGAATTGCTCCATTTTATACTTTAAATTGATTCAAGGGGATCCCTGGATGGCTCAGCGGTTTAGCGCCTGCCTTTGGCCCAGGGCGCGATCCTGGAGTCCTGAGATCAAGTCCCACATCGGGCTCCCTCCATGGAGCCTGCTTCTCCCTCTGCCTGTGCCTCTGCCTCTTTCTCCCTCTAAGTCTATCATGAATAAATAAAATCTTTGAAAAAAAATAAATTGATCCAAATTTTGCATTGTTCTTCATATTCACATGGTGTGCGAAGAAAATATGTTAAATTGGTTATGAGTTTAAGTACTTTAATTTTCTTCCCAAATTATCAAGTATACATTTCAGGAAAATGCACCGATCATTTATGCCACAAATATTTGGTATCATCTGTGTGCTCAGCAGGAGGGATATAGTGTCAAGAAAACACATGTGGTTCCAGTCCTCATGGAGATTTTGCAGTCTAGTCCAAGACAGACATAAGAACAAGTAAGGCGGGATCCCTGGGTGGCGCAGCGGTTTGGCGCCTGCCTTTGGCCCAGGGCGCGATCCTGGAGACCCGGGATCGAATCCCACATCGGGCTCCCGGTGCATGGAGCCTGCTTCTCCCTCTGCCTGTGTCTCTGCCTCTCTCTCTCTCACTGTGTGCCTATCATAAATAAATAAAAAAAAAAAAAATTTAAAAAAAAAAAAAAAAAAAAAAAAGAACAAGTAAGGCAACTTAAGATCCATTCATTGGTAATGATGAATGAATGAAATAAGCAAAGTGGGGAGAGTGCTAATTAAATGAGAGAAGAGATGGTTTCTGTGACATGTAAAATGTTTTTCCTGTGGCTTCACACCGTTGAAATGCTTGGCATTAAATGCTGCTGTTTTCAAGGTCTTGAACCTCTGACTTCTTTAGCTTTCTCTACCATTTCTCTGGATATCTAACATATGCTCAGCACATGCACACATAACTCAGTGAAAGTAGAAATGACTTGAACATGATTAATGAACTTGACCTGATTGACCTACCTTTAAATTATAGCATCCGGGGATCCCTGGGTGGCGCAGCGGTTTAGCACCTGCCTTTGGCCCAGGGCAGGATCCTGGAGACCCGGGATGGAATCCCACGTTGGGCTCCCTGCATGGAGCCTGCTTCTCCCTCTCCCTCTCCCTCTGCCTATGTCTCTGCCTCTCTCTCTCTCTGTGACTATCATGAATAAATAAATAAAATCTTTAAAAAAATAAAATAAATTATAGCATCCAATACAATTTCAGAACGCGTATTCAAATACACAGGGAACATTAACAAAATCAGACATTAACAAAATTAGACCATATTTCTGGCCATAGGGCACATCTCAACAAAGAAAAATCAAAACAAAAAAGAGTGAAATACAGAATTATGTTCTCTGACCACCTAGGTATTAGTGTGAAAAACAAAAAGATAACTAGAAAAATCCCTGTGTTTAAAATTAAACATTTCAAAATAACTGATGGGTCAAAAAAATCATAAAATATTTTGGTCTGGATGTTACTTAAAATACTATATATCAAACCTTGTGGGACATAACTAAAAAATATAACTAAAGGGGAATTTCTAGTCTTAAAAGTACATATTAGAAAAACAAACCCAGAGAATCAACTATCTAAACATCTATATGAAGAAGTTGGGGGGGGGGGGGAGGGACAGGAAATGAAATCAAAATAAAGAAAAAAAAATGGAAATAATGAAAATAAGACCAGAAATCAAAGAAGCAGATAAAAGTACCCGAGGATCAACAAGAGCAAAAGATGGTTCTTTGAAAAGACTAATAAAATCAATAAGCTACTGGTAAAAAGTACTCAGGAAAAAAGAGCAGAAAGGCACAAATAATACTAGAAGGAAAAAGGAAATATTGCTAAAGATCATAAGAAATTTAAAAGATGAAAGACATTAAAAATTTTATTCCAAAAAAAAAAATTAAAAAAAAAATTTTATTCCAATCAACCAGGTAAAATGAACTGGGAGAGATAGCTGTCATGTGTCTCTTGTGTTCCTCCACGTCTTGCTGGGTGTTAAGTTTTTTAGTAACTAGATGGAAATGAGACCGCCAAGGCAAGCGAGGGTCCAAGAACAGATTTTATTGCAGGCACCCTCGGGCGAGGTTCCACGACTCACGGGGGAAAGAGAGTGAGTCGGGGAAGTCGCGGCATTGGGTTCGGTTGGGGAAGTCCAAAGGAGAGGTGTAAGGGTCTGCTCAAGCTGTCAGCAGGTCATTGGTCCATTGGCGTCCCAAGTGGAGGTGGTGACAGGAACCTCAGCCATTTTGGCGTATCCGCCTTGAGGAGTTTCCCTTCCCGCCTGGCCCCAACACTGGGTACATCAAGAATGCAAGACCATGACTGCTCTTTACCTGAACCATTTCCCAGGCTGCTGTTTTGTTGTTGTTGTTGTTGTTTTTAAAGATTTTATTTATTTATTCATGACACAGATTGAGACAGAGGCAGAGACACAGGCAGAGGATCCATGCTGGGAACCCAACGTGGGACTTAATCCCGGATCTCCAGGATCACACCCTGGGCGGAAGGCATAGCTAAACTGCTGAGCCACCGGGGCTGCCCCAGGCTGCTGTTTATAGTGAGCAATCTTGTGATATGAGGTGATGCCTACCTCCAGGACAAAGAACAGATTTGCTTACTGCTTGCTATAAAAGTGGTGGGTTCCTCAAGTGGTGGGTTCCTCAAGCTCTGTGTTCCTCAGATAGGACACCCACACAGTGCATATGGAGCATCCACCTACACCTCTTCATGTCACCCCCACAGGACTTGTGAACAAGAACCACTGCAAATACACTGACAGTAGTGCTCTTTGCTGTGCCATGGGTAACCAAGTCCTTTGTTTCTGTTCTGGGAGTCTTGTGTTTTCTGCCAGCATCCATGAAACAGTAACAGGCTAATTTATTAGATGGTAAATGCGGTAAAATCAAATCCCAGACCTGACAAAATGGATAGGTGGGATTTTAGTCATGATGGAGTGAAGATGTCAACTCTCACCGCCCCACTGCCTGCACCATCAAAAAAAAAAGTAAACCGGAAAAAATGGTCAAAACAATCATCCGAGGACTCTGGAAAATAACCAAAGGCAAACAACAAATTGAGGATCACTTATTCATTTTATAAAATAAATCCTGAGAATTTTGGGCAGGAATAGTGGGAGCCTAGGTATTTTGATCAACCCCTGCAGACTCCCCATTGGTGCCACATTGCTACCAGACTGAGGCTGACACTGAAAGCCAGGAGCTCCAATGCTGGAGAGAGCTAACTTGACTTGCCATGGACGGCAAAATAAAAGTCCATTCCTAATGGTACTGGTAATAAAAATTGCAAAGTTGGGAGGAATAAATAAATAAATAAATAAATATCTCTGTCAACATGGAGTCATGGACTCATTTGAAGTGAGCAGTAGACCAGTGGACTAGCCAGACATTTAACAGATCCTGGAAATGAGAGCCACTGAGGGTCAGGATAAGCTCTTCACATATCTCTGCATGACTGAGAAGCTACATATACACAAGGAGACACAAGCCTGTCCCTGTAGATACCTGCACCTCCAACCCTGGTTCTAGTGCTAATTCCGTGACTATCTGCAAACCAACTTAACTGTTCTGTGTTTCGGTTTCTCAATTGGTACAATGGTGGTCAAGCACTGTTCGGAGGAGAAAATAAATTATATAGCATGAATGTAGAACCTAGAACAGCAGGCACACGGCACCTGGGTGGCTCAGTGGTTGAATGCCTTTGACTCAGGTCTTGATCCTGGGATTCTGGGATCAAGTCCCACACTGGGCTCTCCACAGGAAGCCTGCTTCTCCCTCTGCCTGTGTCTCTGCCTCTCTGTGTCTCTCATGAATAAATAAATCTTAAAAAAAAAAAAGAACAGTAGGCACATAGTATTACAAAAGAGTTTACTATTCTCAGAATGTAGTATAACAACACTTCATCAGAATCCTTGGGGAGATTTCTATGATTCATTCTAGAACTACTGTATCAAAGTCTCAGGGACTTTCCTCAGGAAGGAACCTGCGGAAAATCAGTATTTTACAAGTAGACTAGTTGATTCTTATATCATAAGTGTTTGAGAACTACTACTTTCAGGTAAGATAACTTTTAGAGTCTGTGCCCAGATGCCTTGAGGATAGAAATGATCATATTTATGTCAGGACCCCCATTGCCTAGCACACAGTAGACATTTAGTCAAACATCTATTGAATGGTAGAAATTTCATGTAAAGCTAATCAACACTCAGCCCTCCAATTCCCACAATGCAAGATAAATAACAAATTGGGCGTAGAATTTAAATCTTTTTATTATATGAGAAAGCTAAAATTACTCTAATATCACATAGAGCAGTGATTTTTTAAATGTACTTGAGTCACGGACTCCTTCCAGAATGTGATGTAAACCACAAACTCTCCAGAAGACTGAAGGTGTATGTAAAATCTTGTCAGTCATTTGAAGGGTAAATTACCCCAGGTCAAAAACCTCTCATATGAAAACTGATTTGTCTGTCTCCTGGAAGAAAACAGGAAGCTCTTGTTTATCTGTGAATCCCTATTTCTAGGGAAAAAGCATAGAACATACTTGGCACTGAATAGTTTTTGAATGAATAAATGAGTCACTCGTTGATAAAAGGGTATGTGTCATTAGGGGATCACCTGGAACTCCTTGAGTCACCTAACATTGAGGTGGAGAATCCAAGTACAGGTGTTGCACATTTGATTCATATCCGAGATGCCAAACAAAACCCAAGTGGAAAAATAAAATGAAATCATCACTTAGACACAGCATAATAAAACTGCAGAGAAGTAATATAAAGAAAACAGCCAGAGGAAAAAGATTCCATTAGTTTCAATGAACAAGAGACTAATAGTTGGTTTCTTCATAGCAACGATACAGAAGCCAGAAGACAATGGGAAGAGATCTTCAAGATCTTCACCCAAAGAGAATTTTAGGCTCAGAAAAAATTTCCTGTTAAGAATGAAGGTAAAATATAGACATTAAAAAAAAAATTTTGAAGTGAATCTGCCACCAGCTGAACTGCACTAAATTATTCCAGACAGTAGCTCAAAGACACAGCCAAGGAACAGAGAGCAAAAAAGATGGCAAATATATGGGGAAACCTAAATGAATGCTGACTATACAATAGTAATGACTTATATTTAAAGATACAGAATATATGACAACATATAAATTTTTTTTAAGATTTATTAATTCATGAGAGACACACACACACACACAGAGGCAGAGACACAGGCAGAGGGAGAAGTAGGCTCCATGCAGGGAGCCCGACATGGGACTCGATTCCGGGTCTCCAGGATCACACCCTGGGCCAAAGGCGGCACTAAACCGCTGAGCCACCCAGGCTGCCCGACAACATATAAATTAAGAGGGAAGTAAATGGAGTCATAAGGCAATCGTCAACAAGTGTCAAAGAATTCTCACACAGAGAATATGTTCTCCAATAACATTGCAATTACAGCTTAGATAGCTATCTCTGGAAATTAAGAACTATACTTCCAAATAATGTCTGTGGGTCAAGTTACAAGTAATGATGAAATCAGAAAATTCTTTGAAATAAGTAACTAAAACAGATACCTAGACATGTAGGAATGGAGTTTATGAAAGGCAGAATTTCTAGGTGGCCTCTGCATTCCCTCCTCATCCCCATAACCATCCCCTCGTGAGGGCAGAACCTATTAACTTGCTTCTTACCAACAGATATGGCAAAGGTGAAAAGATTCTGGAGATGCAATTACTGTTCCTATTCTGCTGGTGTTGAGTTAGTCAAAAGGAAGATCATGGGTGGTTGTGACCTAATCAGGTGAACCCTGGCTGGCCTATCTGAAAGAGACTCCAAGCAGAGTCTCTCCTGATGGTTTGGAAGCAGCAGTCAAGACATGATCTACTTATATGGAGAGGCAGCCTCTAGTGGCGGAGGGCTGCAAGGAATTGGATTTTGTCAACAACCCGATGAGTGTGGAAAAGGGCCCCAAGCTCCAGCTGAGAACCTACCTGATGAAGCCTTGTGAGCCCCTGAACAAGGACCCAGCTAAGCCGTGGGCTGACTCTAGACCCATAGGTACTGGGTCATAATAGAAGAACGCTGTTTTTAGATGGGTAGATTGATGGTCAGATACTTGTCACAGAGCATAGATAAATGAACATACAGCTAAAGTAGCATTTAGAAGGATATCTACAGGTTTTTAAGATTTTATTTATTTATTTGAAAGAAATAGGGAGAAACAGGTTCCCTGCTGAGCAGAGAGCCTGATGTGCGCCTTGATCCCAGGATACTGAGATCATGACCTGAGCTGAAGGCAGATACTTAACCTATTGAGCCATCCAGGTGGATGGATATATATATATATATATATATATATATATATATATATATATATATGACTAGAAAGTTGAGAACATGAGCTAAATATCCATGACAGTAATACAGAAGTGTGACGGAATATTTTGTTTAGTTGAAACTTGCACTGGGGTGCCTGGGAGGTGCAGTTGGTTAAGCATCTGCTTCTCCTCTGCCTCTCCCCACTGGCTTGTGCTCTTTCTCAGTCAGTCTCTCTCAAATAAATATATAAAATCTTAAAAAAAAAAAGAAAGAAAGTTGCATTAATTCCAAACGTTGTACAAATATGCAAAGGATAGATGACAGCTCAAATCTTGGAGAAAAAGGTATAAAGACTTGTTTTACCAGACATCGAGAATTTTAAAATTTGTTGTAGTTAAGGCAATATGTTACTGATGTACAGAGAGATGGACCAATGTAACAATGAAGAGCCCAGAAACAGACTCAGGTAAAATGGGCATTTATAGATAGATGACAGAACTGGTACGGCAATCAACAGAGAAAAATGAGTTTTCAAGGAATTAAAAAAATAATAATAACCATGTTATTTACCTTATCCTATAGAACATAAAACTGTACATATTTTAGAACACAGTACAAAAGAAGATAATCATGACTCCAAGATGGAGACGAATTTCTTCAGCAAGACATAAAAATACCAACAATACAGAAGAAAACTGAAACATTTCATTAGGATCAGAAAGATAAACAGACTGAGAAAATATTTGAAAGTTATAACCAAAGGATTGGCCTCCTGAATTTATAAGGGCGTCCTGTTAACCAAAAAAGTCTCGAACAATCCCATTTTTTAAAACAAGCAAAAGATTTGAACAGGGACTTTATAAAAGAAAATCAAAGGGTAAGCAAAGCCAGGAGTAAACAAATGAATCTCATGGAAATGCAAATTACACAACACTGAGGTCAAATACACAAATGACAAATGTTGTCTTTCACAACATATACATGGCTCTAAAAAAGTAACTGAAATACATTAAAATGGTGGGATTATGGTGGATTGTATTCTTTGCATTATTATTTCTCAAATTCTTTAGTTTTGCCTTTTCATTTTATGCCCTGGAGATTTTCCAAAATCTTCAAGTCTGAGAATACCAAATGCAGAGCCTTCCCATAGCTGCTGTCAAGGCATCGATTGCTATGAGAAGAGTTAGTTAGGACCAGGTGGAGGTGAAGATACACACTTCGTATGCAAACAGTTCTACTCCTGGATGTATTCTCGAGAGATCCTACACATATGCAATAGGAGAGATATGTAAGAATGTTCTTTGAGGGGCATCTGGATGGCTCAGCTGGGTAAGTGTCGGCCTTCAGCTCACGTCATGATCCTCTGGGTTCCCAGGTCAGATAGAGCCCTTTGCTGGGCTCCCTGCTCAGTAGGGAGCCTGCTTCTCCCTCCTCCCTTTGCTCCTCCCCTCCTGCTCATGCTCACTCTCTCTTTCAAATGCATAAAATCTTTAAAAAAAATGTTCATCACTTTGTGACAGTCTAGGTGCTAGCACAGCAGAAGAGACACACACTGCAGTGTCCTCATATAATGGACAGATACACAGTAAGAGAAAACCACCACAGCCATGAGCATCAACAGGGATGACTTAGCAAAACAGTCAAAGGAAAATACATGTACTATTCTAATTATTAAATAGGATCTAATACTCTATTAAGCTTCATTAAAGGGACCCTGGGTGGCTCAGTTGGTTAAGCATCTGCCTTTGGCTCAGGTCATGATCTGAGGGTCCTGGGATGGAGCCCCAAATCAGGCTCAGCAGGGAGCTGGCTTCTCCCCTCCCTCTGCCACTCCCCCCTGCTTATGCTCTTTCACCATCTCTCTCAAATAAATAAAATCTTAAAAAAAAAAAAAAAAGAACTTTACTGAAGTTTACTTTTGCCTGATATTTTTCTTAGACTATCTTTAAGGAGCATAAACTTCAGGACTATTCAAAGTGTGGTCTACAAGGCCATACTGAACTGTTACTGGTTGAAGAAGGGATAAGCACAAAAAGAGAACAGAAATATGCCTAGAAAGTAGGCAGTTAAAAGGCTAATAGTAATTTAATAGTGCCAAAATATTCAAGCATGTGATTTTGTATTTACAAGGATCAGCTTGTGATGGTTTGGAAGTTTTTTTTAAAAAGTGGTTTCAGGGGCGCCTGGGTGGTGTAGTCACTTAAGTGCCTGACTCTTGGTTTTGGGTCAGGTCCTGATCTCAAGGTCATAGGGTGGGAGCCCCTCATCCGGCTCCTCACTCAGCACAGAATATGCTAAAGTTTCTCTCTCCCTCTCCCTCTGCCCTGCCCCCCTTCATGCTCTCTCTCAAATAAGTAATCTTTTATTTTTTTTTAAAGTATGTAACAGATTTCTTTTTTATTTACAATCAAGTTCTGTTGGGCAACATAAATAAATAAATAAAAGATGCTCCCTGGCCTGTGAATTCCACCTCCCTTGAGCTCTTGGAACAGCAGGCTGGAAAGTGGGGGAGGAGGGCTGGGGATAGAGGATGGACAGGGCGCTTCTCCTCACCGAGCTCCAGCACTCATACCCACAGCTGTCCAGAGAACAATTGTGGAAGGAAAAAAATAAAGTGCAAATTAAAAAGTCATGAAAGTATTGGTGTTTCAGTCACTCAGGAACTAAAAGGATATACACAGGTAAAATGGTAAAGATAAATGTAAAAAAAAAAAAAAAAAAAAAAAAAAAAAGCCACAGGCCAGTTTTTCCCTGGCCTTGATCCTAACTCCTAAAACCTAAAGAGGACATCCCCATGCTTCTTGGAATGGGCTTCTCGCACTAAAGCACCGAGGGGGTATTGCACATAGGCTTGGCAAAGGGGCAGTGACGTGGAACTGCTGGCTCCGGGCTAATACACTCGAGGCCTCCAATCTCTCGTTACCAGTGACTGTAACTGAGGTGCACCTGGGAAGAAGGTGGTGCACGCCCCACCACTTTCTGGAAGTCCACGGAAGACCCTCCACTCCTGCTCAAATAAGTAATCTAAAAAAAAAAAAAGTAGTTTGAGAAGAACTACTACACGTAACTGGTAAAAAAAAAAAAAGAAAAATAAGAAAATTATTTCTATTACCAGCCAAACATCGTTATGTCTAGTGGGGAAGTTCAGGATGTGATCAAGAAAGGACACACAGAAGCCTTCTATGGTACTGGCAATGTTGCATTTAACCTATGCATTGGTTATATGAACGTGTGCTTTATGTTCTCTTTAAATTATACATATTTAATAACTTCTGTATTATGTCAATTTCACAATTTTATGTTTAAAATTTGTTTAAAATTTGATTCAGGGAATATAAAACCAGTTCTTTAAAATACATACAAATATCTATAAAGGTAACCAAAATACATCTAGGTGGATGGTGGGATTGAGTGGATTTTACTCTTTGAACCATTAATTCTCAAATTCTGGTGTTGCCTTTTCTTTTTAAAGGAATAGTAATTAACATCTAGTAATTAACATCACTAAAACAGATTGTGCCAGACCAGTGTTACTTCTATATATCTTGATTCCAGCCAAGTAATATGATCACTTCTAATATCTTATGGATAAAATGGAGAAATGGGAACTGAAAGACAGCACATTTGCTAGTTTACAGATAACATCCTTGTATTTTCCCCCAGAATCTGGAAACAACCATGACAGAGAAGTTTGATCAAACAACACTTTTATTATTAACAAAGTTAAAGAACAGTTTTTTTCAATATGAAGCAATGGAGACTGGCTAATAGTCCATATCCCTGAATTAGAGATTAATCCACTTAATCACTGGCCTAGCGAGACAACCACGGGTTCCCCTATGAGGAGACAATGTTAAACTCCTTTCTCGGGAGTAAGTCTTCTGATCCATATATTCTCTTTCACATCTAGCATCCTAGAATGTCTAAAGACTCTCCCAGTCGATTCCGCTTCACTACTTATGGAATATAAGTTGCTCATAGAGCTATCCTGTCTCCCTCAACTAAGTTCCCGGTGGTCAAGACTATCTTATTCATTTTTGAAACTTCTAGCAGACTACTGAGTACATGATCGATGAATGCTTTCACGTTTGTGTTACATATTACTTAAGAGCCATATGAATAGAACCTACAGTAGAAACTTTGGAAACTAAAGATCAAGAGACTAGAATTTGACCCATGAGAAAAATATAGCTATTTATTAAGTGCTTATATTTGATAGGCACTGATCCTAAGTGTTTCATAAACACCTCATTTGATTCTCATTATAGTAGATATTACCTTAGTGATAAAGAAACAGAAATAGTTGTTAAAATCATTTGTGTGAGGTCATACAACTGTAATCTGAACTTGGCTGTGACTCTAAAGCCAAAGCCCTGAACTTCTGTTGAGCTATACTGAAATCAAGATAGCTAAGCCTTCTGAAATCTACCCTTAATTGGTGCTTGTAAGGCAGTGCTACAGTGGTTGGAGGAGAGGCTCTGGAGCCAGACTGCTATGGTCACACTGCCTCTGCTCATTACTGAGGTGTACGAGGGCTCCTTAACCCATTTATGCCTCTGTCTCCTCATCTATGAAATGAGGAGGATATCCTTAATTCACAAGATTATTGCAAAGATGAAATGTGTGGATACAGGTAAAATACTTAGCACAGCACCTGACACATGGTAAGCATTCAATAAATATTAGCCTATATTTACTGGTACTTCTCTGCTACTTTTGTTGAATTTTGGCCAGGAACCAGAATGTCCCGTACGACTACATTATGAAGGGAAAGAAAAAAGCTTGAGGAAACTTGGTATTAAACAACCTAAGGTTAATTTCCTTAAGAAAACAAAGGGCTTTTTAGGAACTGAGGGCTTAACTCCTATTCACCCAGCCTTTCAGTAAGAAATGCAAAAAGTTTAAAAAGGAGGTAGTTTCAAGGTGGTATTCCTCTTCTTTATCTTTCTTAGCCAGCCCCTGAGATGTTTAAATGAAATACCAAATAAAAATCACTCTCTCGGGGCACCTGGGTGGGTTAAGAGTCCAACTCTTGATTTCAGCTCAGGTCTTGACCTCAGGGTTGTGAGATCCAGCCCTGAGCTGGGTTCCACCCTGGGTGTGGAGCCTACTTAAAAAACAAACAAACAAACAAACAAAAAACCCCACCACTCTCTTGCTACAAATTGTATCCCAAGCTGCAAGTTTGTAAGGAGCTTTACAAAGACAAATCCTGACAGAGACAAGCGAAGTTGGTTTGTTGAAAGATTATTTTTATTCTACAAGAATTGATTGGTGCAATCCTGCAGAACCAACATCTGTTTAGAGAAATTTTTCTTTTCGAAAGTAAATGAAAACCCCCTTTGAATTATTTATATATTAACTTGCTTAACTTTTTAAAACAATAGTCATAGGGTCTGCTTTGTCCTACTTAACTATAAATGTTACACATTTACAAACCAAAGCAAAAATGGATGTACAGAGATCTAAATGAAACCTTTCAAATAAAACTTCACTGTATTTTCAAAGTTGATTATCAAGTCAGGAAGAAAGCTGTGAACCACAAACCATTTGTTTCTTTAATAGAAAAAAGAATGTTCTGATTATTAGCAAAGTAATATCTTAAAATGGATCTTCACACAGTTGAAATTTTAGTAATAAACTTGTATATCAAGTCCCTTTCCATTATTTATTTTACTTTAAAAATATATACAGCTAGTGATGTTAAATATATATTCTGAGCCATCTGTCTAAACATAAATATTTGGGAACTTCAAACTGTTCCAACAACTTATGAAAGGATTAAAGAAAAAAGATGAGCTACAAATTATACAGTAGGAGGAAGAAAAAAAAAGCTCTTAACATTTAGGTCTGGATAGAGATGTATTTTCTCATTTATATATACATACTCGGTTGAATATAGACAGCCATCAAACTTGAACCAGTTACATACAGACTAGACGAAGTCTCTACTATTCTACAGTAGGTTAACCGTGGTGATTTCGAAAAATTTAATAGATCTCAATAGTTTCAAATCAAAAGTTATTTGTAGTATGATTCTAGTGAAGTTTTGATAGGCACAGAACAAATGACTGCATTACCTATGCTAAACTTGGTGCATTGGTCATACCTGACTCTGCTTAATTATGGTGGTAAGTGTCTGAATGTGACAGAGCAGACAGGCAACCAGAGAAGAACATGGAACATGCCCATGCTTATCGATCACATTACCACCAGTGTTGAAAATTTTCAAATTTAAATATAGAGAGACTGATAAAGCTGCAGGACAATTCCATGACAAGAACCCAAGAATCTTAAACTTCAGTTCCTAATCCTCTGATAAACAGGTTAAGGAGTCACTTTTTGGTCTTCAGAAATTTTAGAATTAAAGGACTGAAAACATGTTCATTCCCTGCTACACTGTGGCATCTGAAATTAGTAAGCATGACCTTGAATCTGTTTTGCTCTTATATGCAGAAGTGTATATGCTTTTTGAAGACTGCTAGAGACAGCTTAGCATTAAGAGTTAACTTTCAGTCCATAGTGATAAATGACTAGAAATACTATCTAATCAGCATTCTACGTACCACTTATCAGAATCTCTACAATATGCCAGTCTTGTTCAGCACTCATCACTCTTGGGTGGGGGAGGGAGGCATGGCAAAAAGCAGCTGTAGTTTTTTTTTTTTTTTTTACCAGCAGAAAAGCTTTAAACACCTATACAGTTTTGCATTTGTCTTGTATTCTCTTCTGAATACCTGAACAAAAATCTTATTTCAGTCAGCTCAGTCTACGCAAATTATAAAATACAAACACAGTCTAAACCCTATAGTGTATGGAATATGCACTGTTTAATATTCATTAAATGCAGTACAATTGATGAAGATTATCAAATAAGAAACACATGGCATTCTAAAGTTTTAAATCATTTTAGGGTGGCTAACCAGATTGTACAAACTACATGAGCAAGACAACAAATGAAAACCAAAAAACCAAAACAAAATTAAAGAAAGAAAGAAAGAAAGAAAGAAAGAAAGAAAGAAAGAAAGAAAGAAAAAAAAAAACAAAGAAACTTCTCAGTGCATCACAGTCATCAGGACAAAATATATGGCACTTTTACGATACAAATACTACAAGTATTAATTTAAGCCAGGAATGACTCAGACATTGAAGCCACATTAGGGCATGAATCAGCCAATCAAAATGTTAAAATTAAACAGATCTTTTTTCTTTGTAAAAGTACTGAAAATGTAGTATGTGCAGATAACTTACTAAAACTTTTCTCATTTCATCTGCCTCCCCCTGTAGAATCTTGTGTTATTCTGGAATTGTTCTACCTCTTTTAACAGTCTGATTTTTAAGGCCTGTCATAAACTGTTATGCTATTGAAACATACTATTTTCCCTGTGGTAAGAATGTCTTCATGAAAAAAAAAAAAGAACGTATCTGCTTATAAATCATAGAACAAACACAAAAAAAACAAAAATCTGACATTTTCCAAGCTAACAAGAAATAAATTATACCATGATGCATCAATTTAAAATTATATCAATATTAATTAACATTTCCATGGTGGCTCCCCCCACCCCCAAATTAAACAGTGCAGAATAGGGCCTGGGCTTACAGTTAATCACATTTGGTTTTCGGAAAAACAAAACTTTACTATAAACAATTAAAAGGCAATTTTCTTCCTCCACAACACACAGACATTGAATTGAAGGTTTTTAAAATATCCACTACCTATAAGACAAGTACTGTTAAATGGCTAAAAGGAATCAAAATACCAAAGTTTAGTGTGCGAAGAGTAGATACAAACAACCAAGAAAAGATCATTGGTGCTGACTATTTAACATGAATAGCCCAAAATAAGTTCTGAAGTTTTTCTACCTTTACAAATAAAAAAAAGGTGTCCTTTCCACAGTTTGGGGATATGCACTGTACATCCCCCCCCAACAAGTGTATGAGTAAGGTTTAAAAATGTTGCCAATGTTAAGTTCTTCAGTACCTAAAATTAATTAGAGGACAGCAATAGTATGGTGGCAATGGTGCATCAATTCTCAAAACGTAGTTAGGATCCAACACGAGTTGTGGTGGTTCTTTTATCTGAGAAAAAGCTTTTCAGGAGAAATACCTGCCCTATGCTAACCACCAGGAGAATGAGTGCTTCTCCTACTGACCAGTAGGCCACTCTGGTATTTAGATCTTCTGCTCGGCTTCGGCCCTGAGCTTCTCTCAAACGGAAATGAGTCTGATAGTCGATGACAGACTTTAGAGCTTCGTGAATGGAGACACAGGCAGATTCCATCTAAAAAGAAATGGTTCCAGTTAGTATGTCCAATTGATCTTTCAATTTGACCTCAATGCCTCCTCTGAGTGGCACACACTACTCAGCCGGCACTTGCTCATTTACTCATGTATGCCTGTGGTCCTGGCAATGCCACACTCCTGTTCGGCCCCACTGGGATGACTTGCCCCCCAACTTGGGAAGCCATAGCTGCAGCACCTGTAAGGTCCTAACTAGATGGATGAAACGCTAAGCTAACAGTTGCAGAAACATTTTCTAGTTAAGGTTGGCGGTTACAGAGTTTCAAGTTCAGGTTCCTCAACCAGGAAAAATTAGGAGGAAGACAATGGCAGGTCAGTAAATTTGATGGATAAGAAGAATACAAACCAAAGCCCAAATACCTACAAAAATAAACCAAGTAGGACACCAAAACAAGATTGAATTAGGCAAAGTTAACTATTTTAAAAGTACTTGGGTCTGAACATGATAGGTCAGAGCATCAATGTCTTTCATGTTTTAATTTACCAATTTGCTAAATAAGTCTCCCCTCTCCTGCCATCAACCAAACCAACAGAACTACTGTCAATAGGATGGAAGTTTCAGTTTCAATGCGTCATCAGTCTGAGCCTTCACCAGGTGGCACCTTACCTTTTTACACACTGATCACACGATCTGCTTTCAGAAAGGTTAAGTGTCTAAACTTTTTTTTCTATATACATCAGAGTTTATTATTTTTCTACTGCTGAAAAAATCCTAGTGATGAAATATATACTTTATCATTAAATTATACTTATTCTCCATCACAAACCATGTGTTAAGAATTTTTAAAATAATCTAAGTGTTTTTTTCCTTATCATTAAGAAAGGAACTATTGACATATTTGTGTATGGCCATACAAAGGAAAAACATTTTTATGACACAGGACAGTGATGAGGGCCACTGAGGGTGGAAAGCAGGGGAGAAAGATGGTCAACATAACTACTTTCCTGTATTCTGAAAATTCTCCAGGAAATGAAGTTTATCTTAGCAAATCTTCCAATGTTCCTTTCTGCTTCTCTCTCTCCTTTTGGATGCCAAAACTCATTAAGCCAACTCAGTCACTATAAGACCTCTACATCACAAAGTTATTTGGACCCATTTCTCCTAAAGTGCTTATGACTTTTACAACTTTTTTCCTCTTTTTACTAATAAATCCACAGAATCTCTCAAAAGACTCTGGGAATATTTTTTTCCTTAATTTTAGTGAAGGAATATAAACACTAGAAAAGAATTCAAGCATTTAATAAAGTTCTACCAAAGTAAGTACGAAAGCAATCATTTATAAAAATATTCCATTAAAATACATCTAGAAAGTGAGAATTATGTGGTCCATAAACTGCATGGATCTGTTAGAACACTCACGTTTTTGCTGTTCTTCCTTTTGTTTAGGTCCCTATGAAGCAAAGATTAACAAAACTGTGCCATAATGAATGATTTCTAATTTGTTGTAGAAGGCTACAGAGGTGCTTCTGGCAGATCTCTACTTTCTATGCATTCTTAAAGTGGTATGCATGCTAACCCTGGAAGTATGCATAAAAGCAAGGACACAAATTCTGAATGTTTAACAATTCCCTGAAGCCCAACATGGAGTAAGGGTTAAGATGTGCTGGATGAAAGAAAATGATAGAAATTAAGGGACTAATTGCATGGATGTATATGATTTTTGAGATAGAAAATGTAGGCAGGGGGTACCTGGGTGGCTCAGTGGTTGAGTGTCTGCCATTGGTTCAGGGTATGATCTTGGGGTTCTGGGATTGAGTCCCACATCGGGCTCCCTGTAGGAAGGCTGCTTCTCCCTCTGCCTGTGTCTCTGCCTCTCCCTCTCTCTGTGTCTCTCATGAATAAAGAAATAAAATCTTTAAAAAGAAAAGAAAATGTAGGGAAAAAGGGAAACTCTAGGTGGCAATGTCCAGAAGAGCACGGTACAATGAGGGGTCATGTCAGTAATTAACGGATGGCTAACCTTGTTTCACCAACATGTATTTTCCTATTTTCCTCCCTGTTGCAATTAACTTAAGGCAGCTCTCTGGTGTGTTACCATTTCAGTAATACTCTTATACTTTATAATTATTTCTGAAAGGCAACACTATATAACCCCAGTAGCATTATCAACATATAAAATAATAAAAAATATTTAAAGTTTTCAATATAATGTTCAAATTTCCCCAAATATTTCAAAAGTTATTTCCAAATCAGAATCCAAACAACTTTGACACAATCATTTGGTTGATGTGTCTTTTAAGTCTCTTTGAATCTTTAGGTTCTCTTCCTGCTTATTCCCTTCCCATCTGTTGAAGAAATCGGGTCCTTTGTCCTGCTGCATTTCCACTTCCTAGATTTTCCTGACTGTATCTTCACGGTGTTCCTCCATCTTATGTTTTTCTTATCCACTTCTAGTTGGAGCAAGAGACTTGAAGGAATTCAGATGTAGTGCTCTGGGTAGGAACACCTCCTGGGCAATGTTGCATACTTCGATAATGCATATTATCAGAAGATACACAATGCCCCATTCTCTCTCCATCTGGAACAGTCATTAGATTTAGGTGATATTGGTCTGATCCAGTCACTGTAAATCTCCTCCTCAGCCTTTCACCTAGGGTTTTAGCAGTGACCAGTTATCACAGTCTACCCTAGATCCATTATTTTATTAATAGGTGAAAAATGGTGATTTACAACTCTATACGTTTTCTGCATTTACCAGCTGGTAATTTTCTCTACTTTAAGGTGTGAACAGCTGCTTTGTAAGTATCGCTACCACAGCGACTTATTAGCTAAGGAGAAAAATAAGCCTAAAGTAAAGAAATGTAATATTAATAAAGGAGATTAACAGATACTAACTGCTGTATTACCACTCATTCCTTTTACCTATTAAGGTTTTTTAGGGTAAGCTACCTTCTTATACCATTAAAACTCACAAAGGTTAAGTTATAATCAAGGGTCCCAATGAAAAATCTTTTTACAAAGCAAAGTGCCATTCATACAGGATGCTAACATAAGAGAACATTTCTGAAAGTAAGAGCAAGTGAATACATCCTGCTAATGCTCACAGTAGGTCTATGAATTAAGGCTCTTACATATTATTAAAAACTGCCTCTATCACCACATGACTTTGCCAACAGACTAACTAGAACCCAGGAACAATGTAATACCTAATTTAAGGTTCTAACAAAAGGGGATTAAAAGTAATTCCTCTGAATATTGAGTATCTTTTAGATACAATCTAAGCTCAGACTATATTAAAACTGAAAATAGCCGTTTTTATCACCTGAGCAGCATCTGTTCATTGACTTCGAACTTCTTTCCTTATCTTTTTGTCATTAAGGTCTTCCTCAAAATAAAATCCAATCTACCTTTACCTTAATTATTTTTTTAAAGATCTATCTATCTATCCATCCATCCATCCATCCATCTATCTATCTATCATCTATTTATTTATTTATTTATTTATTTATTTATTTATTTATTTATTTAGAGGATTTAGAGGGGAAGGGCAGAGGGAGAGAGAGTCCTTAAGCAGACATCCCGCCTGGCATGCAGCCTGATGCAGGGCTCTATCCCAAGACCTGAGATTACAACCTGAGCCGAAATCAAGAGCTAACCACCCCAACCAACCGAGCCACCCGGTGCCCTTTAACTATTTGTTAGATGACTTCCTACTAATCATTAGTATTTTACTTTAAGTTACATCAAACATTATTCTAATAGCAGCGTGAATTAACACTAAATCCTGGTTTAACACTACCCTGTGGCATATTTATTTATCATTAAAGGCATTATTTTGTTTCCAGTTATAGCAACCTGCCAGGTTATGAATTCACATTCCTCCATGAACTAAAAACAAATGTTTCAGAATGCCAGAGCACTATCCAGTCTTCCTCAACTTCCTTTCCCATTGAAGTGATCCTCCTATTTTAAGGCTTATTTTCTTCAAACTGAAAAGTTCATAAACTCTTTTAACGATTGTCTTTTTTTTTTTTTTTAGAGATTTTATTTATTTATTCATGAGAGATAGAGAGAGACAGACAGACAGGCAGAGGGAGAAGCAGGCTCCCTGCAGGGGAGGCCTGATGTGGGCCTCGATCCTGGAGTCCAGGATCATACCCTGGGCCAAAGGCAGGCACTTAACTGCTGAGTCCAGCAGTGGATCCAAACATGCCCTAAGTTCTCTGTGAAATGCTTTTAATCTACTGTAAGAATTAAGATAGATCTTAAAAATTGTGTAGAAGTCTCAAAATTCTGTGTTCATCAATAGTGAATGCACATTAATTTATGCTTTCCCCCTCTTCAACCACACCGCTATATAGCTGACTTTTTATTTACCTGGGTAAGAGCGCTGACTCGGTTCTCGCTAGGAAACAAAGGTGGGTCTTCTCCAACTTGAAAATCAAAATACACGGTTTTGTGTGTGAAAGTAGAAAATTCATTGCTAAAACAAAATTTGTATGTCCCATTTTTGGAGGCTGTGAAGGTAAAGCTATCATACTGTTTCTTCATCTCTTTATACAACACATTACCATCGGGATCTTCTAATCGGCAGTCTACATCATAGTGACCGCCAGTAATCACCTATAAAGAGAGAGAGGAAAAAGGAAGATATCACTGCAAGTAACAAGTTTGAGAGAGTAACCAAATTTCCTCTTAAAATAACAATAAGGCTATGGGCAACAGACTTTCCTATCACACAGGCAATTTTACATTTTTTAATTTCCAGCAGTGGATGGAATGTAAGAGGCACATGTCCGTTTAACTAAAGCTTTATAGAAACTGAACAAATTTCCTCATGACAGGAAGGAGGGAACTAGCTAATCAGCCAGATGACTGTTCTAATTAAGGGAGGTGTCTTATATCAATTGCTTTGCCCAATGACCCTACAAGAGAGGGTTTTCACCCTCCATTTCACAAACTGAGAAACAGAGTTAAGATAAGCAACCTCCCCAAGACTGCTCATCTAGCAAAAGGCGGAGGCAGAACCTGAATTCCAAAGTCATACTCATGACCCTTAAGCTCATCGTCTAGAGTATTTTCCCTCCCCAAATGTTCTCTCCTAGTTTCCTATCAGCACCATCCAAGTACACACGCACAGTGCGGTGAGGTGGTGAATTAGGTCAGTCCTTGGCTTAACACCCCAAGCATGTTTCTATCAGAGAACTTTAACTCATTTGATTGCCAAATTACAGTCAGATTTGTTTCTTCAGTGATGCTATAGGTCAGTTACATGGAATGTGACACATATTTTGTTTTGAACTACATTATGAACTGAACAGACTTGTGGGCTAGTCTAAGAGTATTACCATTATTTTAAGCTTGTTTCCCTGAGAAACATCAAGGACTAAACCATATTGTTTGTATACTTGTGATTAAAGCAAAAACAAAACCAGACAAAACAAAAGCAAACACATCTTCTGCTTATCTGGAGAGCTTGTGTTTTCGGGCAAGCACGTTTGAAAGGAAAGCCAGGGGATAAATGAAATGTTCTCAAGAGGATTCTAGAGCTGTTTTTCAAGCGCTTATGCTTAATCACTTACAATTTATAGGCCACTTGGGTTGCACAGAAGAAGCAGAGGGAGATCTCTCCTGAGGTAGCAGGGACAGGTGCAGTAGTCAGGGAGAAAAGTGGGGAGAGGGAGGGAGGGACAGGTAGGAAAGGAAAAGGCACAGGGTGAAAAGCTGGGAAAGATGTAAGGAAAAGACTCGTGGTTCAGAGGGTTCCCAACCACTCCGAGATGGGGGAAGGCCACAAGTTTGTACTTTCAGGCTTGAACTCTTTCCATTAGCATAGTATTGACATTCTAGGTCCATAGAACAGGGATCAAACTGCACTTCAAAGGACTGGCTGCTAATGTGACCTTTTGTCACTTAGGAGACAGGATGAACAACTGTACTATGTCACCAGATCACCTTGATAATTAAATGAAATATAATTATGTACTTAGGAAGCTGCAAAAATATGTAAATATTAACATATGGATATAATGTTTCGACATAAAATGTGTCTTAACAATTGGGCATTTACCACTTCTCCAAATGTCAACAACCTTTCCTCTGGGTGAAGATCATGACTTCATTTTTATATACCCAAGTGTTCACGCTTGGCTGCTGTACTCTGAATAATCAAATATGTACACATACTGAACAGGACCAGAACTGATCACCATGTCACTTTTCCTCCATCAACCTTTAAAACAAATCATCTTGTTTCAGATAAAAATGAGAAGCCTTCATAATCTGTCTGGTCACGTAAATTAGAGACCAGGAATCATCCTGAACTAAGTGTCCGTAACTGTCCAGCTCTCACATTGACATTACCACCTCTCTCAAATTCAGCCATCTCTTCCATTCCTAATCCACAGTCTAGACAAGACTAAAGCCACAGCTTCCTAAAAGGTTTTCCCACAACCTGATCTCTCTTCTCTCTAACCCAGGGGTTCTCAGCCTCAGCTAACATAAGGCTGGATAATTCTTTGTGGTAAGGGGCTGTATTGCCCTGTGCATTGCAGCACATTCAGCAGCCTTTTGGGTTTCCATCCTCTGGATGTCAGTAGTGCCACCTCTCCTCACGTGTCTGGGGGAGGAGGGGCAACCTCCCCACCTCCCCATCCCCTTAAAACCTTTCACAATTCCTGTGGCCTACAGAAAAATCCAAACCTGTTAACAATGCTGTACCACTCCTCTGCACCTCCTTCAAGGGAGCCTCACCTCTCTTACTCTGTGTTCCAAAAATAGCAGACTGCCAGAAGTTCTCTGAACCAGTCTTTGTTTTACACCTGCACGAACAGCAGCAGGCTAAACAGGTCTTGTCTGCTACAGAATCAGGACCCAAAATGACAATGCTTACAAATCTACAGCTTGTTACAGGAAAAGAATATAAACTATCAGAATCGAAAGCTGTCTTACAGAAAGAGGTTGGGAGGTTAGGAGTGGGTTCTTCTGTGCTCCCTCTGTGAAGATTGGAGATTGAGCCAGACACAGATTCTCAGACTGTGAACTACCCAAGTGTGCAAGAAACATCTTGCAACTAGCAAGTCCCAAATTGAGGCTTGGCTGGGTTTTTTCTATCTGGCTGGTCACATAGATGTATTCCTGCTATATAACCAGTCTCAACAGCACTGGGGGGGGGGGGGGGGCAGGCAGGGCGTCACCAAGGCCAGGTGTAAATCATCAATATCACTATTACCAATTAACAATGCTGACAAACCTCTAAAGCCCCTGGACCCACAGTTACAAAGCGGCACTATTACTGTATTTCAGTGTGGGCTCAAGCTGTTTTCAGGAACTGAGTCTCATAAACATCATCTACTTGCCTACGCTGCCCTTTCCCCTATGCCATCTTGTAGAAATATGCCTATTTCTCCTAGACAAAGCTCAAACATGAGCTCAGCCACCTTTCCCTTGACGATCCCTCCCTGTTTGGCCAGCACTGTACCCAGCCTGCACTGTCGCTGTTGCATTGAACACTGCATGTGTGTTCATGGAAGCTCCCAGAGGGCAAGTTCAGTTGCTCCCACGGCAACATCTCTATGATGTGGTACATATAATAAAGGAATTAAGAATTTACTCTGGGACTGCATACTGATTCTGCTACTTGCTAAGTTTTGTGGCCTTGGGTTTAAAGCTTTCAAAGCCTCAGCTTCATAAGTAAAACAGAAGTACTACATCTATTTCCTATATCGAGTTGTCCTGAGAATTAAGTAACATACCTGAAATACTTAGCATACTGTCTGCTACGTAACAGATGCTATTTTTTTTTTTAGCCCAGAATAGAAGTGGTAGTATTCTCAGCACCAAGCACAGTGTCTGATGCTGACACTTGAAATACACTCATATTTTTATATTACAATTCCTATTCTCTTCTTTTCTGTCCATGGCTCCAGTCCGTGAAGTTAAACAAACTGAAGGGTGATCTGTAGCCTCCCTCTCTTTACTACCAATAGCCAAATCATCATGAGGTCCTGTTGATTTCACTTACTAACTTCTCTCCAATCCCTTTACTTTTTTCTTAAAGATTTATTTATATATTATTTATTTATTTAATGCATGTATGTATGTATGTATAATTGATTGACTGATGATGCATAGAGAGAGGCAGAGACACAGGCATAGGGAGAAGCAGACTCCCTGCAAGGAGCTTGATTCAGGACTCGATTCCAGGACCCTAGGATCACATGAGCCCAAGGTAGATGCTCAACCACTGAGCCACCCAGGCATCCCCCCTTCACATTCTCCTTCCTCACAGCTACCACGCTAGAAGCCTGGACAACTACAGTAGTCTCCTCATCAGTCTTCTACAGCTACTCTAACACACACTCTACTTGCACAAGTTAATATCCATACAGCTACCAAAAGTACCTGGATCTCAGCACTGCACTGCTTACAACCCTTTGACGGCTTTCCTATGCTCTTACGAAAAACCAAAATTCTTAACTAGGCCAGCATGGCACATGGTCTGGCCCCTGACCTCCCTCCCTCTGACTCCTTATTCCCAACTATACTGGATTTCGATGGTCCTCAAATACCCAGTCACTCCTGCAATGGGTATTCCCGCACTCCCCATACCAAAGCATTAACCACTGATCCTTTATAATTCAGCTTAAAATCACTTCCTAAAGGAAGCCCTCATTGATCTCAAAGATCAGACTGCTTCTCCCTATTTTCTGCTCTTAAAGCACAGTTTCAATGAATGAGCAGGTACAACTAAAAGGGTACAATGGGTGGGGAATCAAGGATGGCAGTGACCCAAACCACTCAAACCACTTTTGTATCATCAGCACCTACCACTCAACAGCTGCTCTGCTATGTTAAGTCAGCTACCGAGAAAGATGGAAATAAAGAGTGTTTCACACACGTAAGAAACTACATTCCATTAAAGTGTGTTTTCTGGGACGCCTGGGTGGCTCAGTGGTTGAGCGACTGCCTTTGGCTCAGGTTGTGATTCCAGGGTCCTTCCCACGGGAAGCCTGCTTCTATCTCTCATGAGTAAATAAATAAATAAAAATCTTGAAAGAAAGAAGGAAAGAAAGAAAATTTGTTTTCTATAAAATCCCCCAAACGAAAAGGGGCCTCTCATTTATCACAGCTCTTCGTTCTACACCTTTGGCAGGTGGTCATTCAACCTCGAGGGGAGCTCTTCCTGTGACAGGGACAGAATCAACCAAAGTCCTAATAGCATCAATGGAGAAAGTGAAAAGCAGTGGAATGGGGTATTGGCAGTACTTCCGATCTGATCAGAGCGGAGGTGTGGAATCAGTGGGAGGAACGGCCGGGACACTGAGCACCAGAGAACAGAACTTTTGTTAAAAGGAGAGTCTGGTAAGGAGAAAGTTCAACAGGCGTTAAAGTGAAGGGCATTCGAGCGTGGAAGGAAGAAGTCACAGCGACACGAAGCATTTCTGGAATTCACGTATTTTCCTATCTGGTCTAAAATGGCTCTCGCCCCACGGTTAGAACAGGAAAGGCAAACGCCCCACATCAGCTCGCTAGAGGGGATTCCGGGCTCAGCCAAAGAACGGAAAAACCTAGACAGGAGGGAGTCAGCCAGCGGGCGGCGGCCCGGACCCTGGAGCCGCGCCCTGGGGGCCCCGCGCTGGCAGAGCACGGAGTACCTGGAACTCGAGGGTGCACTTGGTGCCCTGCGTGATGTCCTCGTAGAAGCACTGCTTGGCGTTGTCCGGCAGCTCGAAGGTGATCTCTGAGGCGCCGCCGGGCCCCGGCAGCAGCAGCAGCAGCAGCAGCGCGAGCAGCCTGCAGCCCCAACGGCCCGCGGCGGCCGCCCAGCGCTGCGCGGACCCCGGCCCCGGCATCCCGAGGCGACGGCGGCGGCCTCAACGGAGCTGCGGGGAGGCGCGGGGTCGGGTCTGCGCGGACTCCCGCGCGCGGCAGGCCTCGGCCCCGGGAGGCCCGCGAAGACGCACGGCAGAGCCGCTCCGAGCCTCGGAGGGATTCGGGACGCGGGGGCGAGCCGCTGGGCGCCGGCGAGCGGTGCGAAGGGACCAGGGCCCGGCGCCACGAACGACCTACGGGGCAGAGGTAAGGCCGGCAGGGTTCGGGCGGAAAAGGCCTGAGACGGCCGGAAGTGGGGCGAAAGCCTGGGGAGAGGGGGCGGGGCCTGAGGCACCTGCTCCAGCAACCCGGATGTGCTCTCCCCCGGCCGCGGGGAGAGGCGTTGCAGTGTGTACGTGGAAGCTCGCGAGACGTCCGCTCGGCTCGCGTCGGCGCCGGAGGCGGGGGCGGGGGCGGGGGGCGGGGGGCGGGGGGCGGGGCCGGAGCGAAGGGCGGGGCCTGCCGGGGTAGAGGCGGGGCGTGCTGCGCCGCAGGTGCGGCTCCGAGAGAGCATCACCCAGGGAGCGGCGGCGAGCGCGTCCCGCCCCAGGGGGCTAGTGACCGGTGGCAGGGCGCTTTGTTGTTGAGAGCTGACAGCTTTCTCATAAATAACAGCAAATATTTGGGGTGAGCAGTTTAACCATGAGTCTGAATTCTGGGACCGCTACAATTACAGGAATTTTAATCCCTGCTGTGCAATTCGCTGGCTGTGTGACCTCTCAGCTTCACTTTTGCATCTGTAAAATGATAATACTACGTAACCCAGAGGGTTATTACAAGGCTTCAGGACTTGCAAAAAGTACCTTACTTTTTTGATAGAGTAGGCACTAAGTCAGCTTTTTTTAAAGAAAAATAAACATCATTTGAGCCCTCCTTATCATCAGGCACTGTGCTAAGCGTATTACGCAAGTCTTTTGATCCTTCACTAGTCAGGTATTATCACACCTACTTTACCTATGAGGAAACCGAAGATCCAAAAAGTAGAGGTCATTGCCTGTGATCACACACTGGTTTTTGTCGGACTGCTTTAAAAAATAGTAGGCCAAAAAATAGGTTAAAAAAAAAAAGGTAATACTAATAGTAACTAAGAGGTGTTGATTTCTTAAATTATACATTTTCAGGGATCCCTGGGTGGCTCAGCGGTTTAGAGCCTGCCTTTGGCCCAGGGCATGATCCTGGAGACCCGGGATCGAGTCCCACATCAGCCTCCCTGCATGGAGCCTGCTTCTCCCTCTGCCTGTGTCTCTGCCTCTCTCTCTGTCTCTCAGGAATAAATAAATAAAATCTTTAAAAAATTATACATTTTCTTGTGCATATAAAGACAAATTAGGTATCATTCCATTTTTTAATTAATGATTATGATGAGCTCGTGCACTTGAAGATGATCAGCAGAGGGCTTTATGAGAAGTAAATAGAGGGAGTTGGGTAGGAAACAGTCAGAGAAGTGAAGGAGGTGGGTGTAGAGGCAGGGTGGGGGTGAGGGGGTGTTGGTAAGGAGGAGATGCAGGACCTGTGGTGGCCAAAGCCTCCACAGTAGGGAAAGGAGCCCTGAGAAGATAAGATTTGGAGGTGATTGCACCTTTCTGATAACTGGGCCAGAAACAGAAGCAATATTTGTGTCTGTGGAGGAAGGAAGAATGAATTTCAAAGTAGGAAACATGGGTTCTGTTTTCTAACTATTGACTTTGGCCAAGTACCCAACCGGATGGGTAACATTTTTAAAGTGTAACAATACCAGATGTGTAGAGCCACAAGATCCTTCATACACTGCTAGTAGACTCGTAAAGTGATACAAACCACAAACGGTGTGGCATAATAAAGCAGGAGGTATATACATATGCCTGGAAATTCTACTTTGCATACATTTTAAAGTGTATACTTTAGAGCAGTGCTTCTCAGAATGTGCCCCCAAAGACCCACCCACGGGAGTCTCTGAAACCCCCTGAGGGTCTGAAATGATCTGTGTTGAGGCTTTTCTTCATCATACATCTCAACCAAAACAACAGATAATGGATTGAATGTAAAAGCAGATGAGCACCTAGTTCCTTGTATGAATCTAGATCTTAAAAGAGATTTGCAAAAATGTACAGTAATGTCACTCATCACTAAATTTTTATTTGGAAAATATAGTTATTTTTCATTTAAAATGTGTTATTTGTGTTGACATGTACAGTGGGTTGAATTGTGTCCCTCCAAAAAGCACATGTCCAGGTCCTAACTCCACATCCTGGTAAATGAGACCTTACTTGCAAATAGGGGCGGTTTTTTGCATAAGTAATTAAGTTAAGGATCTCAAGTTGAGATTACCCTGAATCTAGGATTGTCCCTAAATCCTGACTGGTGTCCTTACAAAAGAAAAGAGAGGGAGATTGGAGACATACAGAGACACACAGGAATGATGCCATGTGAAGTCAAAAGCAGAGATTGGAGTCATATGTTTACAAGCCAAGGGATGCCTTTCTCCTACCAGCAGCTAGGAGAAAGGCCTGGAACACTGTCCTTCAGAGTCTCCAGAAGGAACCAACCCTGGCAACAGTTTTTAATTTCAGACTTCTGGCTTCCACAGCTCTGAGAGAACAAATTTCTGTTGTTTGAGTTCACCACATTTGTGGGAATTTATTATGGCTGTTTCAGAATATTAGAACATGTAATAGGTTTATTATTGTTATTTTAAAAGAATTAGTTAAGAGATGTTTTTAGGTGTCTCAGATCTCAATACTATTGAATTTTTAAATTTAAAAGAATTTTAATTACTTAGTGTATTTATCTAATTTTTTTTTTTTTTTTATGATAGTCACAGAGAGAGAGAGTGTGTGTGAGAGAGGCAGAGACACAGGCAGAGGGAGAAGCAGGCTCCATGCACCGGGAGCCCGACGTGGGATTCGATCCCGGGTCTCCAGGATCGCGCCCTGGGCCAAAGGCAGGCGCCAAACCGCTGCGCCACCCAGGGATCCCTCTAATTTTTAAATTGTAAGATTCTCGGATCAAAAATTTGCTTTAGAGAAATGCCCACAGAAGTATACTAGGATACATATATAAGAATATTTAAAGCCAAGGTCATAGTTCTAAACTGGAAAGGCCCCAAATATACTTAAATTGTAGTACATTCATAAAATGAGACATTACATAATAGTAAAAGTGAACAGAATATAGTTACTTAGGGCAATATGTGGGAATCTTATAAACATAATGCAAAATAAGGTAGGCAAAAAGGAAATTGTACATGATATAAAGGCTGGCAGTAGGCAAAACTAAAGGACATTGTTTTCCCTAATCCATGGTGAAGTTATCCAAAGAAGCAAGGGAATGGTGACCATAGTGGGGAGTGACAGGGTAATAAGGAAGAAGCAACAGAAGATGGGGGAGGGGAGATGGCTCCCTCCACACTGGCAATACTCTTTTCCTTGAATTAGACGGCGGTTATATGTATTTTCATGATATAATTACTCATTAAACTTGTATATATTTTGCATACTTTTCTGTAGGTGTGCTCAATTTCACAATCAAAGGAGAAAAAGTCAATATGCAAAAGTGGGCAACGGGTGTGAGGAAAGAATTGTATTTATTTTTGCAAATCAATCTGCCCCAGCAGATAAAGGCAGAAAAGGGATGAAACTAGATTCTTGCCCTTGGGGTGGTCATAATCTAGAAAATATACATTTAATTTTGTTTCAGATTCTGAGTTTTTTCCTCATTTCTAAGAATTATTATAAGAACCAGTGAAGGTATATGTGAAAATGTTTTATAAAGTACACAAGTTGATATAATCTTTATGTCAGGTACACACTCTTCCTAGAAATTACAAATTATTATGAGGAAGAAAATAAACTATGATTTGTTCAGTTTACAGTGAACACAGCCATGGAAATTTTGGTTCAAACTGTCTTTGAGCCTATGTAGTCTTAAATTCCTTCCTGATATAGGAAGTGTGGTGTCACGTGGGGTTGGGCAATTTTCTGATTCCTAGTTTCTTGATCCATCAAGTGGAAGTAATAATACCTATTTTTTAGGTGGCTGAAAGGATTGAATAAAGTAATATCCAGATAGCACACTTGACACTGCTTCAATGTATATAATTGTAGAAATTATATAATTCCCCTTAAAAAGACTATTAGAAATGTATATAATTCCCCTTAAAAAGACTATTTTTTAAAAAGTTCTCTTTTTTATATGTCCTTAGTATTGATATATGGGGTATCCTCCTACTTCTGTATGTTACAATATCAGATCAGATTAAGTAATCAGATTAAAACTAATGCAAATATAAAATCAAAGCCATTTCACATTATGGGGCTGGGGAGTGGGGGAGGGACACTGCTGTGACCTCTTCGGTGTCAGCATCAGATGCAGATCAGGGGAACTCTGGGATGGAGCATTTGCCTATGCAGAGCTGAAGATGATGGCTTGGGCAGCACCTGACACAAGCGAATAGGAGCCAGAAATGCCAATATCTTCGCTGTTTTACATACAGCCTGCATTCCTCTTTATCTGAATCTGAGACGTTCCTGGAAACATGTTCGGTAACAATTTCAGTGATATAGTTAGATGCTGTTCCAGTATTTTTAGATGTAGTCTATATGCTAGTATTTTATTTTATTGTTTTATTATTTTATTTTTAAATTTTATTTATTTGAAAGAGAGAGAGCATGAGAGACCGAGAGAGAGAAAGAGAGAGAGAGAGAGAGAACATAGGCAGGGGGGGGTGGCAGAGGGAGAAGGAGAAGCAGACTCCCCGCTGAGCAGGGAGCCCTGTGTGGGGCTCCATCCCAAGACCCTGGGATCATAACCTAAGCTGAAGGCAGACGCTTAATCGCTTAATCGACTGAGCCACCCAGGTGCCCCTATCTGCTAGTATTTTAATTGGGAAAAATAACCCTGAATTCTATATCCATACCAAAAAATCCAGCCAATTTTCCTAAATATCACTAACACCGCTTTTTGACACCTGTAACAATTTATTAAGTGCCTGATTTAAGCATTCAAAATACTCATTCATTCGGTTATTTGACCCTGAGTTCAGCATCAGTATGTTTGTATGCAGCACCGGAGGAGACTATATAATACCAGATATAGATTGTTTTCCTCTTACTCGCCAATGAACACGTACTGCAATGTCAATGAAGAACATACTCTGTTGAACATACATCATAATGCTTGGGTGTGATAAAATGTGATAAAACGAGGCAATTAAAATATAGTTACTTTCTAACTGCCCCCAGGAAGGTTTGGAGTGGGAAGGAAGAGGAACTGTAGTCTTGGTAGAGGTTTGGCAACAGGAAAGGTTTGAGAGGGAATGCACCAGTGAACAATAAAGTGACGTAATACACGCTAGAGGTTTTTCCAGTCTAAATTCAAGGAATAGATAAACAGTTTTCTCAACTTGGCAGTTAAGGCTCAATCAATGACTGAGAAGCCTGCCCTGAAACACTACAACAAAACCCCAAGCAGCCAAGGAAACGGCTTCTCAAAATGCATAGCATTCCCTTACTTGCTGCTATACAGCTCCCAGGAATAAAATTGTGCATGGAAACACAGTTTTGAATGTGATACTTCTGCTCATGTCATAATCACTGTCACTGGATACCAACGACCATTTCCTGTGCGTGACCTAAAATAACTTTTAAACATTTGGCATAGGGATGCCTGGGTAGCTCAGCAGTTGAGCATCTGCCTTTGGCTCAGTTGAGCATCTGCCTTTGGCTCAGGTCGTGATCCTGGAGATCGGGGCTCAAGTCCCCTGCAGGGAGCCTGCTTCTTCCTCTGCTTCTTCCTCTGCCTATGTCTCTGCCTCTCTCTGTGTGTCTTTCATGAATAAATAAATAAAATCTTTAAAAAAAAAAAAGCATTTGGCATTGAGTACTTAGTTACTCTTCTTCCTCTTCCTCTTCTGAGCAGCAGTGAGCATTGAGTTGAAGCATTCTCTCTTTAGGTTCTTCAATATTTTCCCTATATAATTATAGTACATATATATATATATATGTTTATATTTACATGTGTATTTATGTGACTATTGCCTTGGCGATATCTGTGACTTTTGGCTTTGAGAAGATCTCTTCCCCCAAAATATTGGCAGTTGGTGACTAATTTGCAGAGCCAATTTCCCAGAAGACGTTTTTATTTAACGTCTTAGTGTTTGGGCTGCTAAAATAAAATACAGCAAACTGGGTAGCTTATAAATGACGGAAATTTATTTCTCACAGTTCTGGAGGGTGGGAAGTCCAAAATTGAGGTTACAGTATGTTGCCTTCTTGCCGTGTCCTCAGCAAGGTGGAAGGGGCAAGGGCACTCTGTGAGGTCTGTTTTATAAGGGCACTAATCTCATTCATGTGGACTCTACTCTCATGACTTAGTCACTTCCCAAAGGTTCAACTTCCTAATATCATCACTTTTAGAAGTTAGGATTTCAACATTAGATTTTTTTCAAGGGGAGGAGACAGAAATATTCACAGCATAGCTCTTAATAATGTGTACAACCCACATAAACAAGGAAAGCAAGGACTCATCTTATCTGGAGTTTAAAAAGGTCTACGCTGGGTCTGCAGTGCACTGGGCATCCTCTCCTCCAGATGTGTAAGCTAAAATAGATATTTTGGCTAGCACATGCCTGCGATTCATTAGATTGGGTTTTGAATTAGAGTGAATTTGGAATGAAATTGTCTGCAGTCCTTATTTTTTTAAAGGATTTTATTTATTTATTCATGAGAAACACACACAGAGAGAGGCAGAAACATAGGCAGAGGGAGAAGCAGGCTCCCTACAGGGATCCTGATGTGGGACTCGATCCCAGGACCCCAGGATCACCACCTGAGCCCAAGGCTGACGCTCAGTTGCTGAGCCACCCAGGCATCCTGTATGCAGTCTTTAGAGAGTAAGAATTCAGAAAGTGAGGGATACTTGCATTTTTGCCAGCCCCCACAGATGGCTCCCTAGTAAAGACTTGTCTGATATCCCTGCTGTTTAAGGAAAAGTCACATGGGCACATTAATTTATTTCTCACTGTTCCTTAATCTAGCAGAAGAGATAGCCACAGATATGCCCAAGGGACACATGTCCAGACTCTTATGAGTACCCAAATTGGCCAGGACTTACACAGCATATAATGTACCAAGGTGGCATTAAATTTGAAGTTTAAAAACTGAAGTGACCTCTTCAGAATGTGGCTAAGAATGACTGCCTACTTGATATTTAAGAGCAAATCCCCAAGGAAACCCTGATGTTAGCCAATCATGCAAGTCACATGTATGTCTCAAGAAAAGAGCAGATACTCAGAAGCCACTAGTCTTCAGAAGTCTGTCACTAATGGAAATGGAAGCACGGAATCTGTGGAAGCCAGGAATCCACTCCACATACTGTCAAGGTTCAGAAAGCACCGAAGTCCAGCTACGTTTTCCCCTCTTCAAAGAATTTCGCAACATTGTAGAATCAAGATTTTAGGTTTTGAGCATAATATCATGGTGCGACATTTTAAATACCCATGACTTGTGATTTTTGTGTTTTAAAAAATTGAAGTCGAAGACGGTAATCTCCACACCACCTTCCCTGAGATCATCAATTTTGCCTTCCCCCCCAGATGCAGAAAGCAATGGAGGAAGCAGCAGGGGGCGCTGTGAACACGCTCGGCTTTCAGGTTCGTTTCTTCCCTTCATCTTTCCTCTTCAGCCGCACCAACATCACAGCGGCCACGAGAGGGTGCTCCTCCCTTTCTGATATTCCTGCCCAAACACCACATTGTTCCTCTCTCGGGGATTTGCGTCAGTAACGTAGCTGAAATATTTAAGTCAAATTTTGCAGAAGGTACCAGGAAAACAGAGTGGAGATTAGGATAAAAAGTGGCTAGTGAATGGATCCGAAAGCTTCTGGAAAGTCATGTTAATAGATTGGGATGTTTTCCCAGGGCAGCACGGAGTCATTGAAAAGTTTACAAGCATGAGAGAACGTCGTTAGCGTTGTTTCAGAAAAAGAACACCTGGCTGCCCTATGAATACTAGGTGAGAGAGGTGAAGTATCACCAGATGAAAGACGGTGAGGGTATCCTGGGGACAAGATGATGGTGACCAGAAATGAAAGAGTGTTGCTAATGGCCGAATGACACCTGTTGCAAGGGATGTAGGAGGGGAAGGGATAGAAGTCACTACAGGAGGACATGAGTAGACATTGGCCAGGGTGACTGAGTAGAATATAGAAGATACTATAGGACAAAAATGGAAGGGGGGCAGGGCGGAGAGAGAGAGAGAGAGAGAGAGATTTGATTCATTGACTTTTCTGGAAGTTGAGGAAATGTCTCCCTAAATGAAGCCAAGTTACTCGGGTATTCAGAGACATCCTGATGATGCTCAAGAAGCTGGAGCAGTCTGGCAGTTGGGTAGGAGCAGTAATCACTGAGGAAACTGTAAAGCGGCATTCTGTGAATGAAAACCTCTGTTTTCTAGGCATTGTACTAGGTGGGGGTCTGTGAGGTTGGGAAAGCAACAGCAATTGATACCATTTCCAGACGGGTTGGCTTCTGACCCACGGAGTAAGGAAATACTGGTTTGAAATACCAAAAAGTTGGGGGCACTTGGGTGGCTCAGTGGTTGGGCATCTGCCTTTGGCTCAGGTCATGATCCTAGGGTCCTGGAATACAGTCTCGCATTGGGCTGAGCCTGCTTCTCCCTCTGCCTATGTCTCAGCCTCTCTCTTTGTCTCTCATGAATGAATGGATAAAATCTTAAAAAAAAAAAAAAACAGAAAGAAATAGCAAAAAGTCAAGCATCCTTATTTTTTCTTAAAATTTCCTCCTTTAAAAGAAAGCACATACATGTCTTTTCTTTGCTGCATTACTTGGCACAAAATAGGTGTTAAATAGATCTTGGCTAAAGCGATGGGTGGATGGATGGGGAATAGGAACAGTAAATGTTGGAGCACCCACCATTCAGGACCCAGTTCTTTTTTTATATTGTTACATATGGCAATCTTATTTTTAACTACTGGAAAATACTAGGATTATAGAACATGACATTTTCAAACAACTGTATTTATTGGCTCACCCTCAGGTCCGATGTGAGCATCTTTTTTATCTATAGGAATATCGTGATGGGAAACAAAATTACATTGACAAATGCAAAAGAACAGTTCCAGATGGGTGGTTAGGGCAGGAAGCAACTGGAGAGAATCTTAGTTCATTTGCATTATGCTTAGCCGGCAGGGCTTACAACACGTAATGTCCTTTATATCATATTATATAATTGGGTAGCAAGAACTAATAATAGGGACGCCTGGGTGGCTTAGTGGTTGAGCGTCTGCTTTTGGCTCAGGTCATGATCCTGGGGTCCTGGGATCAAGTCCTGCATCAGGCACCCTGCGGGGAGCCTTCTTCTCCCTCTGCCTGTGTCTCTGCCTCTCTCTGTGTGTGTCTCTCATGAATGAATAAATAAAATCTTAAAAAAAGGAACTAATAATAAAACAATGTCTTTAGCTTAACATTGGCACTTGGAAGATTACATTGGCTGTGGTCTTGCTGAACAAGGCAGACAATGCAGTATTAATTGAGAAGAGCCTGGTTAGAATATCCTTCGATAAAGTCACCCTCTGTGAGCTTATAAACTACAAATGATTCTGGATTATATGCCATATAAAATACATTACACAGGAAAAAGAAGGCTAGTTTGTCTCTGAGCAATAGTCTCATTCTATGGTTGGCAGGTCTATTTATCTAGAAGTCTAAGAATCATCCTTGTTTTCCCTATTTTCCTCAGTAGTGTTTTGATTTAGTATTTGGTATTGAGAAAGAGCTCTGGTAACTTTGATCTTCTTGCCATATTGCCAATATTCTTTACTCTGTAGGGCAGGAGCCAACCTGGAAATGTTATCAATTGTTGTTGATACACCAACCCTATCATCAGGAGCTGAGGAATGACTACACAATGTATCTTGGGAGGAGGAGCCTGGGTTGCTCAGTCGGTTGAACCTCCAACTCTTGATTTCAGCTCAGATCATGGTCTCAGGGTTGAGAGATCAAGACACCCCCCCCCCCTCCAGTCAGGCTCCATACTCTGTGGGGTATTCTCTTCCTTTCCCATTGCCCCTCTCCCCAATCACACTCCCATTCTCTTTCAAAATAAATGGATAAATCATTAAAAAAAATGTATCTTGAGCCCAATTGGGGTTCGGATGAGGCAGACTTAAATCAAAATCCTGTATTACTTGACCCCATACACTCTGCTCTGACTAATGAATCATAGTGATGTTTGGATTTCCCAGCATTACTGTTAGCTAGCTAGTAGTTAATAATCCTCAAAATTAAAATTACTTCTCCACGTGTATGTTTCCAAAGCAAATGGTCAAGGTCCTAGGAGAGAGGCTAGTAGCAGGATCATGGAAAGGAACATTCTTAAGGATATCCAACATCTTACTCAAAGCATTCTAGAGTTGGGAACTGCCTCAGTGGATGAAGATCCCTCTTAGACTTCACTCTACTTGGAGGCTGTGACTGTATAAATCAAGTGGGACCGGGACACCTCGGTGGCTCAGTGGTTGAGTGTCTGCCTTTGGCTCAGGACATGATCCCAGGGTCTTGGGATCAAGTCCCGCATCAGGTTCCCCACAGGGAGCTCAGGTCATGATCCTAGGGTCCTGGAATACAGTCTCGCATTGGGCTGAGCCTGCTTCTCCCTCTGCCTATGTCTCTGCCTCTCTATGTGTCTTTCATGAATAAATAAAATCTTAAAAAATAATCAAGTGGGACCTTCATATGTTGCTCATCTGTTTTATTCCTATGGACCCCATAAATTGACCACAACCAGAAATTCCTGCATGCTACACCTTACTATAGGTGTGATTAACAGATCCGCTCTGGTGCTTATTATAATGAACAGAACCATATTCTGTAAGGCACTGTCTTTAGGGACCCTCTTGACCCCACTGACCTTAAGGAGCCCATTTTAACTTAGCTTTTCCTGCCAGCCTTCCCAGTTGACTAAGGACAGCCTGTAAAGCATCCTGTAATGGTGCTGATGCTCTTCTCACCAGTCTTTCCATCATGGCAGGGGTGAAAGTCTTCAAGGCTGCTGTGGTGAGAAAGGAGTTTGGAGGGATGCTTTCATATTGAATCTGACATAGATGTCCTCTGAAATCTTTGATTTCATTCCACAGCCTTGCAAAGGAACTTGTTGCCTTTTGATATTGTTTAACACATTTGTTCATGGCAGGCTTCCACTGGCTGGTCCAGCCACCAAACTTTTAGAATCACAGTCAATTTCCTGAGCCAGCTAAAGAACAGCAACACCTACATCAAAATATAAGCAATGAGAAAATTGAGCTCCTTCCAAAGAGATTTCCATGAATATTGTTCAAAGTTTTTATGATGTGAGTTAGGGAATTCCTGTAGTTCTTTGTAATGTAACTCTCATTTTCCCTACTTTGGTTCTATATTCCACTCTTAGTTTGAATTCTGGTCACCAGCCAAGCCACAGTGGGACTTCCAGCATGACTGTTAGCTCTCTTCTGCAAGGGAGGTGAGCTTCTGCAGCAAAGGCAAGGAGGGGTGAATATTTCAGAAGATTTGGGGGGTTCTAGATTCTCCAGTTCCTAAATGCATCCTGATAATTGATTTTCCAGTCATCAGGATCCTAGTTTTTCCTGACCGTCACCCTGATTTCCTTAAAAGATATGGTGAGACGGTGAATTCAACTATTATAATAAGGCAGCCCAAAAATTAATCTCTGGGTTTGGTTTTCAAACCCAGAGACCTCAGGCTCTATCAGTCACTGGAAGGGTTTAGAGTTTCATACCGTGCTTTGAGAAAAACATTTTAAGATTCGAATGTGACTGTCTTTCACTTTATTATCTGGCACCTTCAAGAACAAGTCTCCCCTGCAGTACCCCAGATATTTGCCCCAGAAATTAGCTATCACTACTGTATTCCATGGGCGATTGGCCTCACAGTCCAGGATCTCAACTTTTGTTACTTGATGAGTTTGACTTTTTAGGAAATATGAATGAAATATACTTTTGTTATCATTTGCATCAGCTGGGGCTTACGATTAAAAACAGATGCATAAAATACTATGTTATTGGACATTTTGATGTTTATGCTGATTATATATGAGCTCTTGGACTCTTCTCCAAAGGTCCTGACAAAATGATGACAGGCCATCCCTCTGAGACTATTGCTCATTAGATAGTGTGATAACGTGCTCAGAAGTTCATCTGATAATTGCCCCTGTTCACTTTACTTTAGAATAAATATGATACCCGTAAGTTAGAAAGAACTCTGATAATTAATGACTCATACTTCTGTTACTTTTAGCTTTATGCTGATGATAGCTTTTTTTTATTTTAAAAAAACTTATTAATAAAAAAGGCAAATACCCTTATTTATTATAAATTCTTGATAGTTCACAGAACAGAAACTAAAAATGTCTAATAAATGTAAGAAAAACTATTTTAACCTTAATCAGTCACTAAAATTTAGTTGATTTGTGTAATGTAGAATCTGATCCCCACCAAGACAGAGCACAGAAGGATTGTGTAATGTAGGTCAGATAATCACCTTCAGAAAATAAATATCCTGAGACAACTTGCGCACAGAACTTTCTGCAGGAAAAGAAAAAATTCTGCTTTTTGGCCATGACCAGACAGCAATCAATGGCTATCTGTCCAATACATAAATTTCTCGGGACGCCTGGGTGGTGGCTCAGCTATTAAGCATCTGCCTTTGGCTCTGGGTATGGTCCTGGTCCTGGGATCGAGTCCCATGTCGGGCTCCCTGCATGGAGCCTGCTTCTCTCTCTGCCTATGTCTCTGCCTCTCTCTCTGTGTCTCCCATGAATAAATAAATAAAGTCTTTTAAGAATAAATAAATAAATAAGTAAGTAAATTAATTAATTAATTAATTAATTTCTCATCCTACAGGTGACTGAGCAAGAAAAAGAAAAATAGCTACCAGTAATTTCACAAATGTTATATATACTATTGAGTTTGTGTTTCATATTTTATGTATTTACTTAAAATGGAGAATAGGGTGAAGTTTTTTTTTTTTTTTTTTTTTTAGGGTGAAGTTTTATTTTGAAGTTATATTATCTGTGATAAAAATTAACTCAGTCCTAAAAAAAAAAAAAATTAACTCAGTCCTCATTCCTTGATCACAGGTCACACGGAATGCTGTTAATCTTCAGAGCGGATAAATTTACTGAACTTTCCTAATGCTTAAGCCATAAGAAGTTTTTTAATGGCTTTTATTTTTTTAAGAGTTTATTTTTTTTTAAGTAATCTCTACAGCCAACATGGGGCTCAAACTCATGAACTAGAGGTCAAGAGTTGCATGCTCCACCCATAAGCCAGCCAGGCACCCCTTAAGTGGCTCTTAAAATAGAGTGGGATGGGGGTGCCTGACTGGCTCAGTGGGTTAACCATCTTCCTGCCGCTCAGGTCATGATCTCAGGGTCCTGGGATGGAGCCCCCATTGGGCTCCCTGCTAACCAGGCATCTGCTGCTCCCCCTGCTGGTGGTCTCTCTCTCTGTCTCTCAAATACATCAATTTAAGAAAAAATAGAGTAGGGTGCAGTTTCTGAATTAGGCTGTACCATGCATATGTATATATTTGGTTTGAAAAATTCACTTCAGAAGTAGGACAAAGGGGAATTCAACAACCACAACAAGACAGTGTATCAAAGGTGAAGATAGAGACAAGGCTAGGGTCCAGATAGTAACCTCATGTGAACTTACTTACTCCCCAGGAATATAAGATAATGTGTTATTTTTTTTTATGTGTTATTTTTATACGACTCTGGTCGGGATAACCACTGCTGTCTATCTGTGGTTCTATGTAATACTGTGTTTTCCCCAACCCTACCCATAATGTCACTTTATACTTCTTTATAAAAAAGAAACCATGTTTCCAAGGGCTAACTATAAAGATAAACATTAGAGAGGTAGACTAGCCCTGGGAACAGAAACCAGAAAGAGGAAACTCTGAGGAATTTTGGTCACAATGTGAGGTCCTGCCACAAAACGACACAGAACTGCAAGCAGCACAGAGAACTGTAAATCTTTGCAGAAGGTAGAGTGGAGGATTCAGTTTGGGTATGGAAGGTATGGAAGGCAAACCAAGGAATCTGCAAGAGGAGCAACCCTGAGGACACGTGCCAGATCTGGCTCCTGGGCCAAACACAGGTGTGGCCTCCTCTTACCCTTAGTTGTAGCCTTAAAGGTCCGCGCTCCCGAGTACAGAGGATTCTCCTGGGCTCTCCTGTTATCACCCATGGCACAGTCTCCTGACTATACTGGCACGGAAAAGTTTTAGATTTAAGAAGGGAGATGATTTATTTTTTATTTTTAAGAGAGAGCGAGAGAGCGAGAGAGCGAGCAGGTGGCGGGTGGGGAGCGGCAGAGGGAGAGGGAGAGACAGAACCCTAAGCAGGTTCCACGCCCAGTGCAGAGCCCCACTGGGGGCCGATCTTACAGCCTGGAGACGGTGACTGAGCCGAAATCAACAGGTGGAAGCTTAACCCACTGAGGCATCCAGGCATCCCAAGGATGGATATGGTTTTAAGAAACAACCAAATATCTCTGGAATGTGAATGAATTAGCTAGGTATTGCCTTTTCTTTCTTTCTTTCTTTCTTTCTTTCTTTCTTTCTTTCTTTCTTTCTTTCTTTCTTTCTTTCTTTCTCTTTCTTTCTTTCTTTCTTCTTTCTTTCTTCCTTCCTTCCTTTCTTTCTTTCTTTCTTTCTTTCTTTCTTTCTTTCTTTCTTTTTTATTTTTTTTAAGGAAGAAGGGGAAAGGGAAAGGAGATTCTAAAATAATGGAGCTTATTTTCTTGCACACTTTGGCAAATTTATTTATTTGGTAATTACATTTTAAAGCATAGAGAATCCAGTGAATGGTATTGTGATAGCGTTGCGTGCTGACAGGTGGTAGCTCCACTTGTGGTGAGCATAAAAAATCATTACATTGTACAACTCATATATGTGTATGTTCCTATGTGTAATGCATGTTTACTCATTTATGTTTATACAGCAAAACCAAGTTGTTCTTAAAACAGGAAATGTAACTAATTTCTATTTGGACTACAGGTTTTTATGTCTTGATTCATATAGGACATGTTCACTGTGTCCATGTCAACTCTGGAAATGGAGAAAAATCATAGAGAAACAGAATACGAGGATGAAGTATAAATCTTGGTGTAAACACCATAATCAATGGGAGCTTTAATTGCATCAAAGTATTACAGATGTAAACATGAACTGGCACAAAATAGGTCTCAATACACAATACTTGAATGAATCAGTGGGTGGAGGCTGCAATTTATAGCACTTCCTGTGTACAAAACACAATTGCTTTACATGCATTACCTTGTTTCTTTCTTAGGGCAGTCCTAGTACAAGGGAATTACTGTGGTTTACTATGAATTAAAAAGGAGGTTTAGAGAGGTTAACTAAGTTAAGTCAACTGAGGTCACACAGTTAATTAGAGGTAAAGCCCATTTTTGAAACCATGTCTAACATCAGATTGTCCTTTAAGGCTTCTAAAAATGTTTTCTTAGGGGCGCCTGGATGGCTCAGTCAGTTAAGCATCTGCCTTCAGCTCAGGTCATGATCCCAGGGTCCTGGGATCAAGCCTGGGATCCAGCCTGGGGTCCAGCCCTGTCCCAGTTGGGTCCCCTGCTCAGCGGGGAGCCTGCTTCTCTCTCTCCCTCTGCCCCACTCCCTGCTCCTTCTCTCTCTCTCAAACAAATCTTAAAAAAAAAAAAAAACAGTGTTTTCTTAAAAAGCAAACGAAGGTGAAATGCATATGTTCTACTTCCGTTGAAACCATTACACTAGCAGTGTGTTCCTTGGAGGTAGTACATGGGCACGCGCGGACACACACCTGGCTTCTGCTGACTTCTGCTCACCCACCACTTCCAGCTACGAATGAATCCCTTCCGTCTTCCCTTTTGCTGTTTGTCTTCCTTTGTTTCCCTTCCATCAGATTCTGTCCCAGCCCCGCTATTCCCACCCCTTCCACTAGAGCCCTATCCTTACCTCTCAAAGCCCCTAGTGATGGTGGTGAGGGTAAGAGAACCTCCCTGCTGCCTCTCCCAGCCAGCCATGCATCCATTTATCCATAGCTGAGGATCCTTGCTTCCCCAGCAGCCTTCTTGCCACCTTCCCTAAGCCCCTTGCCAGCCCATAAGCAGAAATACCCAGAGTAGTATTCTCTTCTGAATTGTAGAATTACCATCTTCCTTTGGGTCCTTCCAGACAGACCTTCACCATCCGTTTTCTTTTCTTTCCTTTTTTTTAAGATTTTATTATTTATTTGAGAAAGAGAGAGAGAGAGACCAGGAGCAGGGAGACGGGCAGAGGGAGTGACAGAGGGAGAGGGAGAAGCAGGCTCCCCTGCTGAGCAGGAAGCCCAATTTGGTGGTGGGGGGGGGCTCAATCCCAGGACCCTGAGATCATGACCTGAGATGATGGCAGGTGCTTAACCAACTGAGCCACCCAGGAGCCACCTGTTTTCTTTCCTTAATGAGGTTAGGAGGGAACACAAAGAAAAGGATGCAGGAGGAAACCTTTGCTACATTTAGGCAGTTTCTAGAGTGTGTCGCATTCTCAGAAATAAATCTTTTTAAGAGAATATTCAAAAAAAAAAAAAAGAGAGAATATTCAGCAAGTTGGGCTGTTCACCTGGTATTGCCCACTCTGGCACCTGAGCGGTGGACCATATTGGTCAGATAAGGCCCATGATTATGTCCATATTCCATAGTGTTCTAGGGTGAGGAGGTGAGAAATGTGGGAAAGTTAACTCCAGATTTTGTTAAAATACCAATAGGGTTTGTGACAAACTACTGAACCTACACTGTAGAATAAGAATGAATTTAACCATAATTATTTGTATAATAAACACACACTATACAACATTCCTGATATTAATTTCCAATTCATCAATAAAGCAATAAAGAATTGCTTTAAAATTGCCTTAAGCTACGAGTGACTAAGAGAATAGCCTCTGTTTTGCTCTAGTCTAAATGTCCCTTCTGTAATACATTGTCCAAAGTCTGCTTATCTTTTTTTTTTTTTTTTTATGATACTCAGGCTGTTCCCATTTCTTACTGGAAAGTCATGTTTCTCTGTGTCAGGGCTCTGGTTCCTAATCAGTAAACTACTTCTATCTGCAATTGCTTAAGTTTCAGATTTTAAACAACAGAGTCATTACCGTAGAATTGCCAGTGTTTGTTTTCAATATGCTCCTGAAGATGCCTGGCGCTAAGTATTTTTTGCTCTAGGAAGAGTGCCAGGCAACTAACAGCAGCCTACTGAGATGTCCTTAGGGGAAGAAAAAGAGGCAATTTAGCAGAAAGAAGCAGGATTAGTTTATGATCCCCAAGTGCAGGAAATACACTAGGGTTCTTTAGCAGGGACTGGAACTGGGAAATGGAAAGTTACCAACTGGGGTTATTCCATCCACATTTCCAGGAGCACTCGTTTCTGCTTCTTTTTGGGCACATCCTTCCTTTTCTCTTTTTTCAGGATGGCTTTTTCTGTTGTGCATCCCTTCCAATTCATTCATTCAGGGAAGATGAAGGCTTTATATGCCAAATCCATATTTGCAGGAAAGCAAAGAAACTGGCCAGTGGAAATCAGGCTTCCACCCCAAGTTCAGTGAATGTAAGGAGTGGGGGACATGGGGGCCAGATTTCTGAGAAGGAAGTGAGGGAAGTTCCTTTGAGGAGAAGTCTTGGGATGGAAAGAGCTTCTCTTTTTGGGACAAATGGCTTCTCTCTGATGGTGTGGGGGCAAGGGTTTTCCTGCCACCTCTTCCTTCTGCTGCTCTGTCCTTTGAGCTTCTGTACCTTTTGGCAGGACAAAGAATTTTCTGACTAAAGTCCAATCTAAAAATCGATCGGCCATTGGGCTTAGTAATGGACTCCAGGACATGTTCTGGGTGTTACCATTAAACATGCCCCCTAGCAACAGCAGCTCAAGGGCATAGACATTTAACCGTGGTGTCTTCTTGCTTCAGAGACAGAAGCATAGAACCAAAGAAAGGAGACTCAAACCTCTTCTTAAAGAGTCAAGAATGAAAGAAACAGCAATTAGGAGATATTGTGGGTCTCATCCCTCCCTCTAGGTAGTACCTTTCCATCAGGGTTTAAATTGTATCCAAGGGAAGCTCTCTCTCCCAGAGTGCAGGCCAGAAAATGGTCAATTCAGAGAGTTAAAACATTAGTTACAAGGGAAATTACAGGGACACCTGGGTAGCTCAGCGGTTGAGCATCTACCTTCTGCCCAGGGTGTGATCCCGGAGTTCCGGGACTGGGCTCTCTGCATGGAGCCTGCTTCTCCCTCTGCCTGTGTCTCTGCCTTTCTCTCTCTGTGCCTCTCATGAATAAATAAATAAAATCTTAAAAACAAAACAAAACAAAAACAAGGGAAATTTAAAAAAACAGTTCACATATACCATTTCTTCACATTTTCTTTTAACTTCAATAACATCACTGCATCTTTGCAAATATTTTGATGTAGGTCCAAAGCCTTTGGACTCTTTGAGAGACAGAGAGAGAGAGAGAGAGAGAGAGAACCATTGCTTTGTGTTCTGTTTCATATTTCTTACCTTACCCACATCCATTTTTTATAATCTCCAGATCTGAAGTGGAATGAACACTTAAAGACTTGAACAAAACAGATTGAGTGCAAATCACTGGATTTTCCTACTTTCCTCCCTCTTTCAAAAACAATTCTTTAGTGACTGGTCTTCCTTGAATCTTTCTGAAAGATTTAGTTTAGTTTTCATAGAAATAACAATTCACTTTTTGGCCTCCAATGTCATTGGTAAATACAACAGCTAATTAAAATATGTAAATATAATGACAAGAACTCAACATAAACAAATGTGGAAATTAACCAAGCAGTCCCCTAGTGATGCTAAAACCCAGTTGAAGAGTGTGAAGTTGTGCACAGAGCAGCGTTTTTGCAAACTTTTGTGTGCATCACAATCACCTGCAGGGCTTGTTAAAACACAGGTTGCAGAGTTTCAGATGGTCTAGATGAAGGCCTGAGCACTTGAATTTCTAACAAGCTATCAGAGAATGCTGATGTGTCTGGTCTGAGAGACCAACCTTAGAGAACTGCTGTTCTGGGAAGTGATTTGGTAGTTGGCATGGGCAACAGTGTGGATATTTTCAAAGAGATCAGAGAGTGCCAGAGAGTCCAGTAAACTGATTAAATGAAGTGTGACTATGAGAGCTGTTCCTCTACTTCTCTTTCAAAATGCTTATTCAGGCGTTCTGTGTTTCTTGTAAAGGCTCAGTCACCCGGGTGCTGGTCCTGTCTCTGCAAGTAAACGACCACATAATCTGGGATGGTCACTTCACTTTGACGATCACTTTACTTATCTGTAGAAAATGGGTCTGATAATTTTTCCCCCAGAGATAAAGGGCTTATTACTCATTGCACAGCAAGCAGCACGAACATCAACATGTTTGTGTTATTCTCCTTTGCCACCAAGTCCCATAGGCATGACATGATATGAGCCAGATGGATGCTATGCACACAGTGGGTTTGTGTTGCTAGTGAGAAGTGCTAAGCTTGGAGGATCCACTGCTTTTATAGCAGGCACTAAACAAGTCTGCTCTTGATCTGAAGGAAGAAGTTAACTATTTTCTTAAATTTACTAGCTGTATAAGATAATCTTGAGAAATGGCCCCAGTGAAAGAGCAGTTGAGGTCTTACAGTCTTGGCAAGAGGCATACCAGAGGCCCAAGAAGAACTGTCTGTCCCAATACTCTATACTTGAAAGAAAGTGTGGAATTGTGACATCCAAGTATATTTATATTTTACAACTTGATACTCATTGCCAAAATGCTCTTTAGAAACCTTGTACCAAGTTACATTCCCACCAAGACTGTATGAGAGGGCCCATTTCTCTATGTTCTTACAAACACTGGGTCTCACCAACTTTTTCACTCTTCTCTAGTTTCAGAGGTGTAAGGCAAATTCTTGTTTCATTTGCATCTCTTTGATCAACAGTGAAGTTGAATGTCTTATCATACTTACTGTCTGGCCACTTCTCTCTTCTCTGTGAACTACATGTACTTGTTTTCTCAAGATATGTTGGTTCTTCTTCTTATGCCCAGGAAGAATGCTTCCAGTTCCTTTCTTTGCAGAAATCAACAAGGTGTTTGTTTGTTTGTTTGTTTGTTTGTTTGTTTTAAGTAAGCCCCACGCCCAGCATGGAGCCCAACATTGGGCTTGGACTCACAACCCTGAGATCAAGACCTGAGCTGAGATCAAGAGCTGGACATTTAACCCACTGAGCCACTCAGGTGCCCCAGAAATTGACAATCTGATCCTAAAGTTCATATGGAACTGAGAGGACTTCCAATAGCCAAAACAATCTTGAAAAAAAACAAAAAACAAAAACCCGAAGTTGGGGAACTCACACTTCTCAGTTTCAAAATTTACTGCAGAGCTACAGTAATCAGGACAACATGTAATACTGGTATAAGGATAGACATATAAATCAATAAATAGAACTGAGAAATAAAGCCTCACATTTATGGCCAGTTGATTTTCAACAAGCATGCCAAGACAATTCAATGGGGGAAAGAATTGATTTCCACCAATGGTGCATGAAAAAAGGGACATCCCCATACAAACAATGTAGTCAGATCCCTTGCTCACACATAAAAATAAATTAATTCAAAATGGTTCAAAGCCCAGGACGCCTGGGTGGCTCAGCAGTTGAGCATCTGCCTTTGGCTTAGGGTGTGATACCGGGTCTAGGGTCTGAGTCCAGCATCAGGTTCCCCGCAGGAAGCCTGCTTCTCCCTCTGCCTATGTCTCTGTCTCTCTCTTTGTGTCTCTTGTGGATTAATAAGTAAAATCTTTAAAAAAAATGGTTCAAAGACCTAAATGAAAGAGCTAAGTGTATAAACCATTATGCACAAGTATAATCTTTATGACTTTTGAACAGGCAATGGTTTTTTATATATGATATCAACCAAAAGCACAAACAACTAAAGAACATATAAATAAATTGGACTTTAAAATTAGAAATTTTTGTACTTCAAAGAACGCTATCAAGAAAGTGAAAAAAACTCACAGAACGTGAGAAAACATTTATAAATCATATGTGTAACAGTAGACTTGTGTCTAGAACATATAAAGAACAGTTACAAATTAATAATAAATCAAACTAGAAACTGTAAAGTAAAAGATATTCCATTTCTTATTCTATCAGACATAGCTTGAGAAAGACAAAAACAGGAAAATTTCTAAGAAGTGTGATCATATGCGCTTGCAAGTTGGCAAAACACTAAAGACAATAAAATTTTATTTTATTTTTTTGACAATAAAATTTTAAAACTACTCATTGAATTATGACACAAATAATTTAGAAAATACATTTATTTCATAAAATGTATTTTTCTGTCATTTCAGCAAAATCATTTAATTCTACTGTTAAATTAACATATTCACATAATTTATGTTCTATTGAAAGCAATGATTCTGGAGTTAATTATGAAAATATATTTGAAGTGTACAAAATTTGAATTGAATATATTTTAATAAAAAAGTGACTTAAATGTAAAAACCAAAGGTTTACATTTTAAACCATTTTTGTTTTATTTTTAAGATTTTATTTTATTTATTTGACGGAGAGAGAGAGTGTGTGTAGCAGGGGGAGCAGCAGAGGGAGAGAGACAAGAAGGCTCCCTGTTGATCAGAGAACTCAACATAGGGCTCTAGCTCATGACCCCGGGATCATGACCTGAGCTGAAGGCAGACTATTAACTGACTGAGCCACCCAGATGCCCCTAAATTATTTTTGTTTTAAAATTTACTTTTTTCCCAAACAACCAAAACTGGAACAGGAAGAAATAGAAAACCTGAACAGGCCAATAACCAGGGAGGAAATTGAAGCAGTCATCAAAAACCTCCCAAGACACAAGAGTCCAGGGCCAGATGGCTTCCCAGGGGAATTCTATCAAATGTTTAAAGAAGAAACCATACCTTTCTACTAAAGCTGTTCGGAAAGATAGAAAGAGATGGAGTACTTCCAAATTCGTTCTATGAGGCCAGCATCACCTTAATTCCAAAACCAGACAAAGACCCCACCAAAAAGGAGAATTATAGACCAATATCCCTGATGAACACAGATGCAAAAATTCTCAACAAGATACTAGGCAATAGGATCCAACAGTACATTAAGAAGATTATTCAGGGGATCCCTGGGTGGCGCAGCGGTTTAGCGCCTGCCTTTGGCTCAGGGCCGATCCTGGAGACCCGGGATCGGGTCCCACGTCGGGCTCCCGGTGCATGGAGCCTGCTTCTCCCTCTGCCTGTGTCTCTGCCTCTCTCTCTCTCAATCTCTGTGACTATCGTAAAGAAATAAAAAAAATTAAAAAAATTAAAATAAAAGAAGATTATTCAACATGACCAAGTGGGATTTATCCCTGGGATGCAAGGCTGGTTCAACACTCATAAAACAATCAATGTGATTGATCATATCAACAAGAGAAAAAACAAGAACCACATATGATCCTCTCAATAGATGCAGAGAAAGCATTTGACAAAATACAGCATCCATTCCTGATCAAAACTCTTCAGAGTGTAGGGATAGAGGGAACATTCCTCAACATCTTAAAAGCCATCTACGAAAAGCCCACAGCAAATATCATTCTCAATGGGGAAGCACTGGGAGCGTTCCCCCTAAGATCAGGAACAAGACAGGGATGTCCACTCCCACCACTGCTATTCAACATAGTACTGGAAGTCCTAGCCTCAGCAATCAGACAACAAAAAGACATTAAAGGCATTCAAATTGGCAAAGAAGAAGTCAAACTCTCCCTCTTCGCCAATGACATGATACTGTACATAGAAAACCCAAAGGACTCCACCCCAAGATTGCTAGAACTCATACAGCAATTCGGCAGTGTGGCAGGATACAAAATCAATGCCCAAAAGTCAATGGCATTTCTATACACTAACAATGAGACTGAAGAAAGAGAAATTAAGGAGTCAATCCCATTTACAATTGCACCCAAAAGCATAAGATACCTAGGAATAAACCTAACCAAAGATGTAAAGGATCTATACCCTAAAAACTATAGAACACTTCTGAAAGAAATTGAGGAAGACACAAAGAGATGGAAAAATATTCCATGCTCATGGATTGGAAGAATTAATATTGCGAAAATGTCAATGTTACCCAGGGCAATTTACACGTTTAATGCAATCCCTATCAAAATACCATGGACTTTCTTCAGAGAGTTAGAACAAATTATTTTAAGATTTGTGTGGAATCAGAAAAGACCCCGAATAGCCAGGGGAATTTTAAAAAAGAAAACCATATCTGGGGGCATCACAATGCCGGATTTCAGGTTGTACTACAAAGCTGTGGTCATCAAGACAGTGTGGTACTGGCACAAAAACAGACACAGATCAATGGAACAGAATAGAGAACCCAGAAGTGGACCCTGAACTTTATGGTCAACTAATATTTGATAAAGGAGGAAAGACTATCCATTGGAAGAAAGACAGTCTCTTCAATAAATGGTGCTGGGAAAATTGGACATCCACATGCAGAAGAATGAAACTAGACCACTCTCTTGCACCATACACAAAGATAAACTCAAAATGGATGAAAGATCTAAATGTGAGACAAGATTCCATCAAAATCCTAGAGGAGAACACAGGCAACACCCTTTTTGAACTCGGCCACAGCAACTTCTTGCAAGATACATCCACGAAGGCAAAAGAAACAAAAGCAAAAATGAACTATTGGGACTTCATCAAGATAAGACGCTTTTGCACAGCAAAAGATACAGTCAACAAAACTCAAAGACAACCTACAGAATGGGAGAAGATATTTGCAAATGACGTATCAGATAAAGGGCTAGTTCCCAAGATCTATAAAGAACTTATTAAACTCAACACCAAAGAAACAAACAATCCAATCATGAAATGGGCAAAAGACATGAAGAGAAATCTCACAGAGGAAGACATAGACATGGCCAACACGCACATGAGAAAATGCTCTGCATCACTTGGCATCAGGGAAATACAAATCAAAACCACAATGAGATCCCACCTCACACCAGTGAGAATGGGGAAAATTAGCAAGGCAGGAAACCACAAATGTTGGAGAGGATGCGGAGAAAAGGGAACCCTCTTACACTGTTGGTGGGAATGTGAACTGGTGCAGCCACTCTGGAAAACTGTGTGGAGGTTCCTCAAAGAGTAAAAAATAGACCTGCCCTACAACGCAGCACTGTTGGGGATTTACCCCAAAGATTCAGATGCAATGAAACGCCGGGACACCTGCACCTCGATGTTTATAGCAGCAATGTCCACAATGGCCAAACTGTGGAAGGAGCCTTGATGTCCATCGAAAGATGAATGGATAAAGAAGATGTGGTTTATGTATACAATGGAATATTCCTCAGCCATTAGAAACGACAAATACCCACCATTTGCTTCAACGTGGATGGAGCTGGAGGGTATTATGCTGAGTGAAGTAAGTCCATCGGAGAAGGACAAACAGTGTATGTTCTCATTCATTTGGGGAATATAAAAAATAGTGAAAGGGGATATAAGGGAAGGGAGAAGAAATGTGTGGGAAATATCAGAAAGGGAGACAGAACATAAAGACTCCTAACTCTGGGAAATGAACTAGGGGTGGTGGAAGGGGAGGAGGGCGGGGGGTGGGGGTGAATGGGTGACGGGCACTGAAGGGGGCACTTGATGGGATGAGCACTGGGTGTTATTCTGTATGTTGGTAAATTGAACACCAATAAAAAATAAATTTATTAAAAAAATAAAAATAAATAAAATTTACTTTTTTCCTAAAATATTCAAAATGATCTGTTAAAATATGAAAGAGAATAGAATGTGTGGTTTAATATGAAAAATTTAGATCAAAATTACTTAATAGAACCAAATTTTTCATTTAATATTTTGAAAGCTTAATTAAATTTTATCAATTATTGTTATAAAAATAGGACTATTTGTAGTTTTAGTATGCAATACCCATAGAGTTGCCAAGATACATCATTCACTAAAGATGTTACAGATTAAACCTAAAAATATACAATGTAAGAGAATATAAGTTGTTTAATATGACAAAGCAATCTCAGTTGCTCTAAGCAACTGTTCTGAATGTCCTGACCCAGTATTTCTGAAATCAGGCATTGAAAGATAAATGAAAGAGGAATGAAATGGATGTTGTTTGACATTATTAGGGATGGATACTTCTTTATGAAAGAATCGACTGTATTTATGCTACCAAGAAGAAAGTGTGAAAAGTTAATCTGTCTTCTATTTGTAACTTAGGTATTACAAAAAGTCTACTGCTGAAGGACTTCATTCTAAAGCAGTGCATTTCTTTAATGTCAACAACAGTACAACCCACACACCTTCCAGTGTCTGGAACAGTCACTTTTTGTTTCAAAGATAAAGGGTAAGAGAAGTAGAGAAGAATCTCCCTAGAAATAGAATCATCCCAATTATCAATTGATTGATGTATTTTGTGTGAGTGTGTTTGTGATCTGTGGACATTTCTAGTTCATGGAGCTAGGGCAGGAGACCCTTTTGTCCATGCCTAAGGGTGGTCCTATAAAGCACGCCATGTGGTAGGGGAGAAATAATGAGCACTCTCAGAAGTGTGAGCAGTATGGAATTCCGTCTTCTAGAAACACTTTTTCTTTGTCTTCTGTATGCCACTCTTTTTTATTTTCTCCTCAGCAGAGCGCAGCAAAATAGAGCGCACCTAACAATAAAAAGAGAGCAGTTATCCTCATATGCTCTGGACCTCTTAAAAGCACACTAGAAAAAATTCATGGTGCTATAAGGCAAGAAGAATAAATAAAAGACATGGACTTTGGAAAGGAAGTAATAAAATTGCCATTCTGTGCACATGACATGAAAGCATATGTAGGAAATCCAAACTATCTCCATCCCACAAAAGAAACAAAACAAAACAAAACAAACAAAAAAACCCACCTATTTAAATTATTCATAGGTGAAATTAGATCACTAGATGCAAGGTCAATATGCAAAAATCAATTGTATTTCTATATAATAGCAATAAATATCAGAACACCTACACTTTTAAATAGCATTTTTGATAGCTAAAAAATCAAACATCCAGAAATTAAGTCTGGGTAAAAAATATCAATGAGAAAATTAGAGCAGACCTGAATAGGTGGAGAGATATGCCACTTTGATGGATTGAAAGACTCACTATTGATTAAATGTCAATTCTCTCCAAATTGATCTATAGGTTCCATATTATCCCAAACAAAATCACAGCAGGTGTTTTGTTTGTGGAAGCTGATTTAAGCATTCATATGATAAGGCAAAGACTCTAGAATGACCAAATCAATTTTGCAGCAGAGAAACTTTTGAGGATTTAGATTACCAGATATTAAGTCTCATCATAAAGGGAAAGGAATATCTTCTCAATATTCTTTTCAATGAGTGGCATTGGGTCAGTTGAATATCCATAAGAAGAAATGGATTGAAGAAGAAGAAGAAGAAGAAGAAGAAGAAGAAGAAGAAGAAGAAGAAGAAGAAGAAGAAGAAGAAGAAAATGGATTCCATCCAGAAGAAAATTATCTTGTTTCCTATATAATAACTATACACAAAATTTAATATGAAACAGGTGATAAATGTAAATGGTAAAACAATGAAGCTTTTTTTAAAAAAATTATTTATTTATTTATTTCTTTATGAAAGACACAGAGAGTCAGAGACATAGGCAGAGGGAGAGGCAGGCTCCATGCAAGGAGCCGGATGTGGGACTTGATCCCAGGACTCCAGGATCACGCCCTGGGCTGAAGGCAGATGCTCAACCGCTGAGCCACCCAGGGATCCCAACAATGAAGCTTTTAATAGAAAATATAAGAGAATATCTTTATGACCTTGGGTGGGCAAGGATTTCTTTTTTTTTTAAATTTTTTTATTGGAGTTCAAATTGCCAACATATAGCATAATACCCAGTGCTCATCCCGCCAAGTGTCTCCCTCAGTGCCCATCACCCAGTCACCCCAACCCCCTGCCCACCTCCCTTTCTACTACCCCTTGTTTCTTTCCCAGAGTTAGGAGTCTCTCATGTTTTGTCACCCTCACTGATATTTTCACTCCTTTCCCTTTATTCCCTTTCACTAATTCTTATATTCCCCAAATGAATGAGACCATATAAGGTTTGTACTTCTCAGATTGATTTATTTCACTCAGCGTAATACCCTCCAGGTCCATTCATGTCGAAGCAAACGGTGGGTATTTGTCATTTCTAATGGCTGAGGAATATTCCATTGTATACATAAACCACATCTTCTTTATCCATTCATCTTTCGATGGACACTGAGGCTCCTTCCACAGTTTGGCCATTGTGGACATTGCTGCTAGAAACGTCGGGGTGCAGATGTTCCAGCGTTTCACTGCATCTGTATCTTTGGGGTAAATCCCCAGCAGTGCAATTGCTGGGTCGTAGGGCAGGTCTATTTTTAACTCTTTGAGGAACCTCCACACAGTTTTCCAGAGTGGCTGCACCAGTTCACATTCCCACCAACAGTGCAGGGGGGTTCCCCTTTCTCCACATCCTCTCCAACATCTGTTGTTTCCTCTCTTGTTAATTTTCCCCATTCTCACTGGTGTGAGGTGGTATCTCATTGTGGTTTTGATTTGTATTTCCCTGATGCCAAGTGATTCGGAGCATTTCCTCATGTGCTTGTTGGCCATGTCTATGTCTTCCTCTGTGAGATTTCTGTTCATGTCTTTTGCCCATTTCATGATTGGATTGTTTGTTTCTATGGTGTTGAGTTTCATAAGTTCTTTATAGATCTTGGGAACTAGCCCTTTATCTGATACGTCATTTGCAAATATCTTCTCCCATTCTGTAGGTTGTCTTTGAGTTTTGCTGTTTCTTTTGCAGTGCAGAAGCTTTTTATCTTGATTAAGACCCAATAATTCATTTTTGCTTTTGTTTCTTTTGCCTTCGTGGATGTATCTTGCAAGAAGTTGCTGTGGCCGAGTTCAAAAAGAGTGTTGCCTGTGTTCCCCTCTAGGATTTTGATGGAATCTTGTCTCACATTTAGATCTTTCATCCATTTTGAGTTTATCTTTGTGTATGGTGCAAGAGAGTGGTCTAGTTTCATTCTTCTGCATGTGGATGTCCAATTTTCCCAGCACCATTTATTGAAGAGACTGTCTTTCTTCCAGTGGATAGTCTTTCCCGCTTTGTCGAATATTAGTTGACCATAAAGTTGAGGGTCCACTTCTGGATTCTTTATTCTGCTCCATTGATCTATGTGTCTGTTTTTTGTGCCAGTACCACACTCTCTTGATGACCACAGCTTTGTAGTACAACTTGACATACCTGTTGTGTTCCTCTGGTTTTCTTTTTTAATATTCCCCTGGCTATTCGGGGTCTTTTCTGATTCCACACAAATCTTAAGATGATTTGTTCCAACTCTCTGAAGAAAGTCCATGGTGTTCTGATAGGGATTGCATTAAACGTGTAAATTGCCCTGGGTAACATTGACATTTTCACAATATTAATTCTTTCAATCCATGAGCATGGAATATTTTTCCATCTCTTTGTGTCTTCCTCAATTTCTTTCAGAAGTGTTCTATAGTTTTTAGGGTATAGATCCTTTACCTCTTTGGTTAGGTTTATTCTTAGGTATCTTATGCTTTTGGGTGCAATTGTAAATAGGATTGACTCCTTAATTTCTCTTTCTTCAGTCTCATTGTTAGTGTATAGAAATGCCACTGACTTCTGGGCATTGATTTTGTATCCTGCCACACTGCCGAATTGCTGTATGAGTTCTAGCAATCTTGGAGTGGAGTCCTTTGGGTTTTCTATGTACAGTATCATGTCATTGGCAAAGAGGGAGAGTTTGACTTCTTCTTTGCCAATTTGAATGCCTTTTATTTCTTTTTGTTGTCTCATTGCTGAGGCTAGGACTTCTAATACTATGTTGAATAGCAGTGGTGAGAGTGGACATCCCTGTTGTGTTCCTGGTCTTCCAGTAGGAGCCACTGGAAAGGCTCCCAGTTTTTCCCCATTGAGAATGATATTTGCTGTGGGCTTTTTGTAGATGGCTTTTAAGATGCTGAGGAATGTTCCTTCTATCCCTACACTTTGAAGAGTTGTGATCAAGAATGGATGCTCTATTTTATCAAATGCTTTCTTTGCATCTATTGAGAGGATCATATGGTTCTTGTTTTTTCTCTTGTTGATATGACCTATCACATTGATTGCTTTACGAGTGTTGAACTAGCCTTACATCCTGGGGATAAATCCCACTTGGTCATGGTGAACAATCTTCTTAATGTACTGTTGGATCCTATTGGCTAGTATCTTGTTGAGAATTTTTGCATATGTGTTCATCAGGGATATTGGTCTATAATTATCCTTTTTGGTGGGGTCTCTGTCTGGTTTTGGAATTAAGATGATGCTGGCCTCATAGAACAAGTTTGGAAGTATTCCATCTCTCTTTCTATCTTTCCCAACAGCTTAGTAGAATAGGTGTGGTTTCTTCTTCTTTTTTTTAAGATTTATTTATTCATTTGTGATAGACAGAGAGAGAGACAGAGAGGCAGAGACACAGGAGGAGGGAGAAGCAGGCTCCATGCAGGGATCCCGACGTGGGACTCGATCACAGGACTCCAGGATCGCGCCCTGGGCCAAAGGCAGGCGCCAAACCACTGAGCCACCCAGGGATCCCCGGTATGGTTTCTTCTTTAAACGTTTGATAGAATTCCCCTGGGAAGCCATCTGGTCCTGGACTTTGGTGTCTTGGGAGCTTATTGATGACTGCTTCAATTTCCTCCCTGGTTATCGACCCGTTCAGGTTTTCTATTTCTTCCTGTTCCAGTTTTGGTAGTTTGTGGTTTTCCAGAAATGCGTCCATTTCTTCTTGATTGCCTAATTTATTGGTGTATAGCTGCTCATAATAAGTTTTTAAAATTGTTCGTATTTCCTTGGTATTGGTGGTGATCTCTCCTTTCTCATTCATGATTTTATTAATTTGAGTCTTTTCACTCTTGTTTTTAATAAGGCTGACTAATGGTTTATCTATCTTATTAATTCTTTCAAAGAACCAACTCCTGGTTTTGTTGATCTGTTCCATAGTTCTTCTGGTCTCGATTTCGTTGAGTTCTGCTCGAATCTTTATTAACAACTGTCTTCTTCTTCTGGTGGAAGGTTTTGTTTGCTGTTCCTTCTCCAGCTCCTTTAGATGCAAGGTTAGCTTTTGTACTTGAGTTCTTTCCAGTTTTTGGATGGATGCTTGTATTGCGATGTATTTCCGCCTCAGGACTGCTTTTGCTGTATCCCAAAGATTTTGAACGGTTGTATCTTCATTCTCCTTAGTTTCCATGCATCTTTTTAATTCTTCTCTAATTTCCTGGTTGACCCTTTCATCTTTTAGCAGGATGGTCTTTAGCCTCCAAATGTTTGAAATCCTTCCAAAATTTTCTTGTGGTTTAGTTCTAGTTTCACAGCATTATGGTCTGAAAATATGCAGGGGACAATCCTAATCTTTTGGTATCAGTGAGACCTGATTTGTGACCCAATATGTGGTCTATTCTGGAGAAAGTTCCATGTGCACTTGAGAAGAATGTGTATTATGTTGTGTTTGGATGTAAAGTTCTGTAAATATCTTGAAATCCATCTGGTCCAGTGTATCATTTAAAGCTCTTGTTTCTTTGGAGATGTTGTGCTTAGAATATCTATTGATTGTAGAAAGCACCGTGTTCAAGTCTCCAAGTATAAGTGTATTATTATCTAAGTATGTCTTAACTTTGGTTATTAATTGATTGATATACCTGGCAGCTCCCCCATTCAGGGCATAAATATTCATGATTGTTAGGTCCTGTTGTTGGGTAGATCCTTTAAGTATGATATAGTGTCCCTCTTCATCTCTTACTACAGTCTTTGGGATAAACTTTAATTTATCTGATATGAGGATTGCTACCCCTGCTTTCTTTTGAGGACGATTTGAATGGTAAATGGTTCTCCATCCTTTTATTTTCAAGTTGTAGGTGTCCTTAGGTCTAAAATGAGTCTCTTGTAGACAGCAAATAAATGGGTCTGGCTTTTTTATCCAGTCTAAAACCCTGCACCTTTTGATGGGATCATTAAGCCCATTCACGTTCAGAGTTACTATTGAAAGATATGAATTTAGTGCCATCATGATACCTATTCAGTCCCTGTTTTTGTGGATTATTTCCTTGGACTTCCTCTTTCTTTTACAGAGTCCCCCTTAATATTTCTTGCAGAGCTGGTTTGGTGGTCACATAGTCTTTCAGTTTCTGCTTATCTTGGAAGCTCTTTATCTCTCCTATTCTGAATGAGAGCCTTGCTGGATAAAGTATTCTTGGCTGCAGGTTCTTCTCATTTAGGACCCTGACTATATCCTGCCAGCCCTTTCTGGCCTGCCAGGTCTCTGTGGAGAGGTCTGCTGTTAACCTAATACTTCTCCCCATAAAGGTTAGGGATCTCTTGTCTCTTGCTGCTTTAAGGATCTTCTCTTTATCTTTGGAATTTGCAAGTTTCACTATTAAATGTCGGGGTGTTGAATGGTTTTTATAAATTTTAGGGGAGGATCTCTCTATCTCCTGGATCTGAATGCCTGTTTCCCTTCACAAGTTAGGGAAGTTCTCAGCTATGATTTGTTCAAATACACTTTCTGGACCTCTGTCCCTTTCGATGCCCTCTGGAACCCCAATTAAATGTAGATTTTTCCTTCTGAGACTGTCATTTATTTCCTTTAACCTTTCCTAATGATCTTTTAATTGTTTTTCTCTTCTTTCCTCAGCTTCCTTCCCTGCCATCAACTTTTCTTCTGTGTCACTCACTCGTTCTTCTACCTCGTTAACCCTCATCGTTAAGACCTCCAGTTTGGGTTGCATTTCATTTAACTGATTTTTATTTTCGGCCTGATTAGATTTAAATTCTGCAGTCATGAAGTCTCTTGAATCCTTTATGCTTTTTTTAGAGCCACCACTAGCTTTATAATTGTGCTTCTGAATTGGCTTTCTGACATTGAATTGTAATCCAAATTTTGAGATTCTTTCTTTTGTGGTGAGTTCTCCTTCATTTTGCTCAGTGCAGAGTGGCTAAAAACAAGTCGTACTGGAAAAAGGATAAAAAGAGATAAAAGACGAGGGGGGGGGCAAACAAACAAAAAAAAATAAGGAGGGGTATCGTCTGATTCTATATACTGTAAGTCCCTCGACTTCCCCTGGAACTTCCCAGCGCTGCTTGGTCAAGAACTTGCTCTTCCCCGGTTCTTCCAGCTGCCTTCTGGGGGAGGGGCCTGCTGTGCTGATTCTCAGGTGTGTGCACCTGGCGGAGCTGTCCAGCCCCCTGCCAGGTGCACGGCTCAGTGGGAGCTGTTTATTCTGTGAGGCCCCGCCCCTACCAGGCACAGGGTGACACCGGGAGGAACAGTGGTGGCGGCCAGGTCTCCAGTCCTAGAGTCAGCCCCCGCAGTAACCACCGCAGCTCTCAGTCCGCAGGGGCCTGGATGCTCCGGGGGCGGGGCCGCCGATCTGCTCAGCTCCGGGCCGCCCGGCGGCAGGAGCGTCCTCGCTGTCCTGTGTCCTCCAGGCCTCTGCCTGTCCGGCGGGGGGAGGAAGCTCCGGATCCCGGGCTGTGTCCCGGCGCCCTGTGGTCCCGGGGCCTGCGCGGCTGGAATCGCGCTCCCGGGCAGCGCAGCCCCCTCCGCGGAGCTGCCGCCCGAGCCCCTCCGAGCTGCTCCCGGGTCCAGCCCTGCGTGCTGCAGCCCTTCAGGGAGCTCGGGGCGCTCTCCCCGGGGCGCAGTTCCTCTGTTACTGTCCGAGGGAGCCCGAGGGCATCCCCGCCCTCCTGGGGTCCTGCTCCAACTCCCTGCGAGCGCCTTTCGGCTGGGAAGGTTGGTGCAGCTCCTGCTTCTCCAAGTCGGTGCTTTCCTGTCCTGGGGACACTCGCCCCGGCCTTAGCCCGGCTCCTTGCGGGGCCCCTCCCCCTTGGATGCTTTTTTATTTTTTCCATCTTCCTACCTTGATAGAAGCGCGAACTCTTCGCACTGTAGCATTCCAGCTGTTCTCTCTCTCTCTCTCTCTCTCTCTCTTTTTTTTTTCCAGCTGTTCTCTCTTTAAATCTCAGGCCGAATTCATAGGTTTTCAGGATGATTTGAAAGTTATCTAGGTAAGTTGGCAGGGACAGGTGACTTGGTGACCCAAATCCTCTGCAATCTTACCCCGCCTCCAAGGATTTCTTAAACAGGGCAGAATAAGCATAACCATTGAAAGATAAAAATTTAGATTTCATTGAATTACTCACTTTAATTCATCAAAAGAGATCATTTGGAGAGTGAAAAAGCAAGCCTCAGACTGGGAGAAGAAATTCACAATGCACATATCTGTAAAGGATTCATCTTGAATATGTAAAATCTCTTACACTTTGATCATAAGAGGACAATCCAGTTTAAAGACAGGCAAAAGGTTTGAATAAAGTCATAAAAGAAGATATGCAAGTAGCCAGCAAGCATATGATAAAGGTATTCAACATCATAATCAGTAGAGAAATGCAGACTAGAAGGACTTTGAGGTACTATATACACAGCCAGAAGAGCTAAAATTAAAAAAAAGAGGGGTTCCTGGTGGCTCAGTCAGTTAAGCATCCAACTCTTGATTTCAGCTCAACTCATGATCTCAGAGTCGTGAGATCGAGCCTTCCATCAGTGTTCAGCATGGAGCTTGCTTAAGATTCTCTCTCTTCCTCCCTCTGCCTCTCTCTCTCTCTTATCTATCTATCTCAGAAAGAGAGAAACAGAGAGAGAAAGAGAGAGAGAAAGGAAGAAAGAAAAGAAGAAGAAAGAAAAAGGAAAAATTAACAATACCAAATACTGATAAGATGTGGGATGATAAGAACTCACAGATTACCAGTGAGAGTATAAATTGGTAAAAACCACAAAGGAAAAATGTTTAGAAGTATCTAATAAGGTTAAATATATGCCTACCTAAAGACGTAGCAACTCTGCTAGTAGTATATACAAGAGAAATGAGGACATATGTCCACCAAAAGACATCTATAAAAACATCCATGTTTTTAAAGATTTTATTTAGTTATTTGAGAGAGAATTAGAGAGAGAGAGAATGCATGAGCCAGAGGTGAGGCAGAAGGAGAGGGAGAAGCAGACTCCCCGCTGAGCAGGGAGCCCCACAGGGGTTCCTTCCCAGAACCCTGAGATCATGACATGAGCCGAAGGCAGATGCTTAACTGACTGAGCCACCCAGATGCCCCGGGAACATCCATGGTAGTTTTATTCATAATACCCCAAACTAAAAACAAACCAAATATGCATCAGGAATATAATGAGGGATGCCTGGGTGGCTCAGTGGTTGAGCACCTGCCTTCAGCCCAGAGTGTGATCCTGGAGTCCTGGGATAGAGTCCCACATGGGGCTCCCTACTGGAGCCTGCTTCTCTCTCTGCCTATGTTTCTGTCTCTCTGTGTGTCTCTCATGAATAAATAAATAAAATCTTTTTTTAAAAGAGTATAATGAATGAATGAATGAAGAAATATATTCACTGCCAGTAATAATGAGAAAGAGAGATAGATGCTATGACATGGATAAATCTCATAGTAACAAAATGAGATAGATGATCCCAATTTAAATGATGTTCAAAGAGAGATAAAATTAATCCATGATATTAAAAGTCAATAGTGCTTACTTCAAGGGCAGTATTTATCAGAAAGGGGCATAAAGGAGCTCTTTGGGATGCTGGAATTGTTCTATACTTTTTTTTTAAGGATTTTATTTATTCATTCATGAGACACACACACACACACACACACACACACACACACACACAGGCAAAGACACAGGCAGAGGGAGAAGTAAGCTCCATGCAGGGAGCCCGATGTGGGACTTGATCCTGGATCTCCAGGATCACTGCTGAGCCACTCGGGCTGCCCAGGAATTGTTCTATGTCTTTCTTTTTTTTAACTTTTTTTTTAATTTTTAATTTTTATTTATTTATGATAGTTACACAGAGAGAGAGAGAGAGAGAGAGAGAGGCAGAGACATAGGCAGAGGGAGAAGCAGGCTCCATGCACCGGGAGCCCGACGTGGGATTCGATCCCGGGTCTCCAGGATCGCGCCCTGGGCCAAAGGCAGGCGCCAAACCACTGCGCCACCCAGGGATCCCTTGTTCTATGTCTTGATCTAGGCAGTGGCTCTACAAGTGAATACATATGTAACATTCGTGGGGTTGTTCACTTAAAGAGTTGCGCACTTTATATATAGTGTACTTCTACAATAAATGTTTTTCAAATCATGGGATAAAGAAGAAATCATAATGAAAATTATAAAATATTTGGAACTGAAAGCATTGCATATCAAAATTTGTGGGCTACAGCTAATGCAGAACTTAGAGGGCTATTTATAGCCTTGACTGTACATATTAGAAAACAAGAAAGATGGAAAATTAATGAGCTATCCAACTTTTAAAAATGCCAGGAAAAGAACCATAGAGAAATGCTAAAGAAATTTGGCAGAAATATGTTAAAAGCAGAATTAATATAATGGAAAAAAATCGTAGCTCAGGCGAGAAATGCATGTAAAGAAAGCAATCAACAGAAGCCACGGCCACGAGGCAATAGAAGCCATTAGAGAGAAGAAAATGAATAGCAGTAATGAGTTAGTTGCAGAGAGAAGAAACAGAAGCATCAAAATGGACCAACCCCATGAGAGGGAGTGCAGCATAATCTACTCTGTGACTCTGTGATGTGGCAATTTCTGGAGTAGCTGTTTTGTTCTAGAGCTGTAGTCAGACTACGAGAGGTACAGCTGTATTAGGAACTGTGCTTTCAATTCTCCATGAAGACCCTTGACAGTGTGGCCTGATCTCCCTTAGTTTCACAGGAATTCCTGAAATAGGTTCTTATCATTAGAGGTAACTTGACCTTGTCTCTTAATTCTTGCAACCCGACCAACATCTTTTCTCTCTTGTTTTGCTAACAGCATGCCACATAGCCTCCTGGGAATCACTCCTTACACATTCTGATTACAAATGGTTTTGTTTCCTGAGGTGCTGACCCAATCCTGCAGTTCTGTGTTGGGCCCACGATCCAGGCATGGTGGACCATGGACAGGCACCCGCCCAGGCAGGCCAATGGGGGGTCATTCTCATGACTTGGTAGGAAACCATGGGGAAGATGGTGATCTCTTTCCTTGAGGTTATTAGCCCGGCTGAATTAAGCCTGTAGTTACTGATGACCATCTTTCCAACACAGTGGGAAGAATGCCTTGCCTGGGACTAAAGCCAACATAGAGGACAGTAGAGCAGAGATGAAGAATGAGAGAAACGTGTGAGAACAACTGCAAACAGTATCGTCTGAGATCCTGGATTTAGCTGGACCTAAAGGCAATCGCTTTTTTGCTTAAACAAATTTGTTCTACATTTCTGCATTTGCAATCTGATGTCCTAATAGCAAGAGTTGACCAAAACAAAAAAACCTATCCCAACTACTTAAAAAAAAAAAATCTATCATTGCTCCTTCAGCAACACTCAGAATCTCTCTGTAGTTTCTCCCTTCATGTTACACTTAGTTTATTCTTTTCAAATGAGTGCTTATGAGATGGTTTCCACACAATATGTAATATGGATAAAATATTTGCTGATTGCCAAAGTTTTCATTAAATTTCAGATGATTCAGCTGGTAGTTTAAATTTAAATTTGGAAGATGAATATAGTCATTTGGCAGAGTTCAGGTACCTTCAGCAGTTAGGATACAAACATGCCTGCCCTGAAGAATTGTTCTTCTCTTTCTGTGGAGCTTCCTGGACACAGGCTGCTAACATGAGACTTAAAATTAGCGGCACGATCGAAATACTCAGAAAGATCGGGGTTCTTAGAAACTGTGTGGAGCTCTCATCAGTTTTCAAATAGTTGGAATTCAAACCTTCTGTTATCCTCAATTTCCCCCACGGAGTCCATGAGTAAAGGAAATAGGATCTCAGCAGTATTAACGGAGCCAGCAGGATAAGTGCTGAGCTAATCTCCATTCCACCCTGTGATCTGCTCTGAGCTGGGCCTTGGCTAAGGCTCCGTGTGTGCCCTCTTTCGGGAAACTGCTCTCCTCCAGAGAAAAGCCCGCATTCCTACACCGGAAACGCTGAAAGGATTCTCTGGTGCTTTCGAAGGGCCAGGCATGACATGAAGGAAGCTTGCGGTTTTCACTGTGGTGGTTTTCAATTGCAGCTTTAATAGAGTGAATTTTGGCAGATATTTCTTCTGAGTTAACGCTAATCAGTAGTTAATGGGACAAAGCTGGAGACACTGCAGATGACTGGATTATTCTTGCCTCTGAATTGGAGTCTTAACTGGTGAAATGTACAGCTTCCCAAAGGAGGCTGTTCAAACAAAAACTACCTCCTCCAGCAAGCAACTTCTCTCACCATGGCTGTGATGGTTTTCGGGTATAGATTTCTCCCTTCCCCCTGAATTTAGCAAGATGCATTCCCATTTTAAGAGCTGCTGAAAACAAAGCACTTTTCAGCAAACAAGCAACAGGAGTATTTTTTCTGGCTTGCTGCCTTGCTCATTTTGTTTCTAAAGGCTGATAGTGTTACATCAATGTAAGGCGATATACCAAATCTGATTTACAAATATTTAATTATTGAATAAATACAGATAAAACTGCATCTAAAGTTCTCCAAGGAACTGAAAACCAAGACACATGTCTGCCTCCTACCAGGACTTAATACTTGCAAGTAACTTTTGTTAAACATACATTTTTTTTTCTTTTACTATGCTCGTCATTTTATCTCTGGTGTTTAGCTTAAATACATCTTGGATAAGTGAATAAATGAACAGATAAATTCTAGTTCCCTGTGGAAATCTCTCTCTCTTTTTTTTTTTAAGATTTTATTTATTTATTCATGAGACACACACACACACACACATAGAGAGAGAGAGAGAGAGGTAGAGAGAGAAGCAGGCTCCATGCAGGGACCCCAATGCGGAACTCGATCCTGGGACTCTAGGATCACATCCTGGGCCAAAGGCAGGAACTCAACCACTAGGCCACCCAGGGATCCCCTTCTTTTTTTTTAAGATTTTATTTTTGTGTATATCTACAACTAACGTGGGGCTTGAACTCACAACTCTGAGACCAAAAGTCACATGCTCCACCAATGGAGCCAGCCAGGCAACACTTTCTTTCTTTTTTGACCAAACTTTGGCATTGAAAACATTTTTTTCATTATTTGATCAGTTTTAGCAACTTTAGTGTCAAATAGTTTGCAATTAAGCCCCTGTTGCTTGAGGTCATGTAGAAGCCTTTGGTTTATCATGTCTCTGGATGTCTTTCTTTTAAGGAATTGTTCCCTCTCCCTTAGATTTTGTCCCAGAAACCCGAAAAATAGGGACTAAGAAGGAAAATAAAATATTTATCTTCTTTCTTAGAATTGGCTGGTAATCACACAGGCCTAACAGATTTTCCCTATTCATTGGTCAGTGTAACTCTGAAGGATGGGTAATGTTTCTTTCAAAGACCCTGATCTGCAAAATCAGGTCAGACAGTGTCAAATCAGAAGCAGATTCCATTTCCCCAGAGGGACAATGTGTTCTGAAGAAACAGAGCAAAAGTTTTCAGAGCTTTTACATTGCTCTACACATCATGTCCAAGGATGCTCTCCTCTATAATTTATCTCAGTAATTTCACTGTGAATTTTTAATATAGAAAGAAAACTTCTTTCAAGCACCTGTAAGTTCAACCATCTGTCTGTCCCTTTAGCATAGGATTATGCCTATGATGGTGTGTGTCAGTGTGTGCAGTTTTCAGTGAAGGCATTTATTTCCTTGTTTTTTTTTTTTAATTGAAATCGAATTTGCCAATAGATAGTATAACACCCAGTGCTCATTACACCCCATACCCTCCTTAATGCCTATCACCCAGTCACCACATCCTCTCCACCTAACTCCCCTTCCACAACACTTTGTTTCCCAGCGTTAGCCGTCTCTCATGGTTTTTCCCCACTGCTTTCCAGAGTGGCCGTGCCAGCTTGCATTCCCACCAACAGTGCAAAAAGGTTCCCCTTTCTTCACATCCTCGCCAACATTTGTTGTTTCCTGTCTTGTTAATTTTAGCCGTTCTCACTGGTGTAAAGTGGTATCTTATTGTGGTTTGGATTTTATTTCCCTGGTGCCAAGTGATGTGGAACATTTTTTCATGGGCTTGTTGCCCATGTGTAGGTCTTTGGAGAAATGTCTGTTCATGTCTTCTGCCCATTTCTTGACTGGATTGTTTTCAGTGAAGGCATTTGTTTCCTTCCTTGGTTTTAGAGGACCATTCCTTGCTTCAACAGTTTCAGTAACTTACAACATCGCACTACTGGGTTTTCCAACAACTCAACTTTTGCTAGCAGGGACTCAACCCAGTGTCTTTTTTAACCTATATTTTTTTAAAAATCCCAAATCTGGACACACCAATCTATTGAGCTTTGGATTATGTTTTGAAGCATGACCTTTTGAAGTGGTCAACTTTTCTCTCTGCTGCCGTGCTACTCATTCTATTGTTTTCTTTCACCTATCCTCACTTGAGGATCATCTCTGATTCCTACACAAAATGAGTTATTTTTGTATTTATTCCATGTAATTATGACTTCACTTTAAGAGTTAAAATTTAGGATTTTGTGAAATACTGGAATGTTTTTCTTCTCCACCACAACTTTGTTACTGCTGGTTTCCGGCCTCCTGGCCATGAGGTCTGGGCAGTTGCCTCAGTCTTCCTCTTCATCCCTAGCTGGCCACATCCTGAAACATGTAAATGCCCATCGCCAATCAAACATCCTAGCTTCTAAGCCCCCCGACCTCTCAATGCCAGGGATTCTCATCTATAGTCAAAAATCTATTCCCATGGGCCACACTCTGGGGCTATGTCATAACTTAGAGCTGATCTTCAACTAACACTCTACACATTAGGAATTAGCATTTGTCAGCACTCTCTTATTCTTCCAGTTCACTCTTTTGCTCTCAGTATGTCTAATCCATGTCTGGTCCTTTGAGCCGCTTAATTTTCTTCCAATTTACCACATCCCCTTAGGTGACAACTTTGGTACATCACTGTATTTACTGACTTCTCTTCATGTCCTTCTGTTTTACTGGATTCACAAAACCACAGCCCAAGAGCCATGCCATATTTTTTATCTGCTTCTACCCATAGGTGGGTGCATATGGTGGACAAGATTGTATAACAATATAACCTGGGAACACTAGTAACTAATGATCTTCAATCACAATGCTGAGCTACCACTTGTGACAGTCAGCAGTCGACTTTGCACCTGACTTCATTGAGAAAATGCAAGACATTGAACAAGCATACCCTTGACTGACAACCCTTGCCACCTACAAACCTACAAATGCACCTTATCTGTATGGCCTCATCTCTTTTCATGCTATCTCAGTAAAAAAGGTGTTCTTTCTCCTAAAAAAAATGGTTACTTCTCCACTGTAGTTTTTATCATATTGCATTACCCTCTCTTTCTCTTAACTCGCCTGCTTCTAGCTCATTCTTCTTTAGCAAATAGTTGCTAAACACTTGGCTCTTGCTTTGCCTATGTTCCCATCACCTCTCCTGGGGAAAAAAATCACTGCTTTCCTTGAGAAATGCTTCCTGCCCCCTATCTAACTAGATAGCTCAGCAACCCCCACGTTCTCACACAACTCTCTATTCCAGTTATAGCTGATTCTCAAGGAAAAGTTCCTAGCTCAGCACTGGGAATAAGTTCACAGTAAGATCCCGAAGACCTGGATGTGCACTCACAGATGTCATGTCTTCGGAAAAGTAGTAACACTCTTCATGGGGTGAATTCATTTGTTGTTCTAAACAGGGGAGAGAAGAAAACCAAAAGCAGAGTGCATTGGAGAATCAGGATAAGCAAACAAGACTAAATGAGGAGAGTTGGTGAAGCCCAAATTTGGGGAAGAGGGTAGGCAGAGGGAAGAGAAGCGAGTGGAGTGGGAGGGAGGTAAAGGCTCTTTTAAGCATGAAAGCAGAAACCCATTCCTTTATCTGAAGGTGTTTGTGTTGCTGTCCTTTCACCACCAACCATCCCATCTTCCCACATATCTTCCCAAAACACCTTTCAAGCAGATTTTGTTGTTGATGTTGGGATTTAAAGAGAGGCCTGACTCTCATACCTGTGTTGCTGTGATGCAGCACAGAGATCTCTCACATGGAAGAGAGGATCTGAAGAAAGAGATCTTGAGATTGTAAAATGTGCCCACCTACATCCCATTCCTGCAACTTACAGAAATTATGGAAGAGCTTTGGACTTCCATGGGACTGGGATTCTAGTCAACCTCACCATCTACTTTTTCTAGAAGACAGGAAGACGGTCTTTCTGTGACATTGGGTTATACATTATATGCCCAAGTCCATAAATGGCAATCAACATGCAGTTACAAAACAATGATTCTGGAAATAAGATTTTCCAAACACTAATGGGATTTGGGATTTCTCTTTGTGCAAGCCCTTTAAAAAATTATTATGGGTGAATCATGCACAATTACATAGACTTATTTTACTTTATGTGAAGACAAAAATTAGCCAGTTAGCAGAGTTTACTGAAGACTAATACAAGACATCTAGCTGCCACTGAGCGCTCTCAGATTCCCATTGCCCTCGATGCACAGAAGGAGCAGAATTTCCATAATTCTCAGACAGCACTGTATTATCTGCACAATCCATGCTGACATGAGCAGGTCATGGTTTCAATTACTGCTGTTCCTAAAATAATTAATATAAATTAATGGTGTTTGACTTTTGTGGATCATTTTGTTTTTATGTAATTGTAATTTTTTAATTGCTGAAATGTTACCATTTTTATTTCAATGTGGGCCCTCTCTAAGCCTTGGTTATCACCAAGTTCTTTTTTCCAGTGGGATATGGGAACAGCTTGGGTAGGTAGACTGCAATGCCTTTTGTCCTGACTATGTTGGCAAAAGTCCAAGAAATTTTAAAACTTCTGAGCTTAGAAACTTTCATTAATGCTTTTGCAAGAAGTTTTTCATTCTATGTTTTAAAGAAACAGATGCTAACATATAGGAAAGTCGTGCTCACTTTCCCTTTGGAAAGATGGGTTCTGATGCATCCTTTTGAGTTTCTCTAGGGTCAGTAGTGATGTATCCATTTTTATTCCCAAATTTAGTAATCTGAATCTCCTCTATTCTTTTCTTGATCAGTCTAGCTAAAAATTTACCATTTTAAAAAAACTTTTCGAAGAACCAACTTCTGATTTTATTGACTTTATTGTTCTTTTTATTCTTTATTTTGTTAATTTCTACTTTAATCTTGATCATTTCCTTCCTTCTGCTTGCTTTAGGTTTAGGTTGCTCTTGAGTCTCTTGAAGTGGAAGGTTAGGCTATTGATGAGATCTTATTTATTTTTTGATATAGGCATTGTTCTACATGGATTAATGTTTCTGTAATTTGTCCTTCATACCTGACCACCTGGACTTGCACAAATGTAAGCAGGCTAAGAAACATTAATGTGAGACTCGTGCTATGGGAATAACCTGGTTGTTTGAAATATATTATCTGGCCTCCAGTTCAGAACTGGCCCTTCTGTTCTAGATGCCAAAAGCTACAAATCTTGTCTCACATTCCCTCCTGCTCCAGTCTGGGCTGGAATGGAATGGAATCTGGGAGGGGAGGCAGACACACATAGCCCAGACTCCTCAAAAATATAAAAACATGATAATGTAGAAATGTAGTTTGATCCAAATTGCACGTAGGCAAATACATGTTTAACTTCCTGTAATTTACTATGCAAATATGGCCTTTATGGGGATGGGCAGTTGGAAATCTTACCTGAGGGGAAGATGCTCCATCCAGGCCTCTCAATTAGGACTCCAGTCTGGCTCTTTTATATATAAGTATAAAAAGATTACCCTATGTTGTTCCCTTTTTTCTATCATGGTTATATATATATATATACCTATATAAGCTATATAAGCTTATATAGGTATATAAGCTATACCTATATAAGCTAGAAAGCCAATAATACATTGTCATAATCATTACTTTAAATAATTTTATGTCTCTTTAAAAAGTTGAAAGTTTCTATTTACAGAGTTTGCTATATCATTTTTCTTATTTATCATATGTAGTTCTGTTCATTTGTTCTCATGAATTTCAGTTACCATCTGGCATTGCTATCTTACTCCAATACAGCTTTACTCCCACCTATGTCTTTTGAGCTGTTATTTTCAAATATATTGTATTTCCATAAGTTAAAATCTCAAGAATACATACATTCCCCAACCAAAATGGTATGTTTGTTACAATTGATAAAATATATCAACACATCATTATTACTTGAAGTACATGGTTTACATTAGAGTTAACTCTTGGTATTGTACACTCTATAGGTTTGCATAAATATATAACAACATATATCCATGCTTGTGGTATCAAAACCACAGAGTATTTTTCACTGCCCTAGAAATTATTTGTGCTCCACTTACTCATCCTCTCCTGCCCCCTGCCTCATCCCTGGCAACCACTGATCTTTTTGCTGTCTCCATAGTTTGGCCTTTTGCAAACTGTCATATAGTTGGAATTAGTACATAGCCTTTGCAGATCACCTTCTTTCATTTAGTAATATGCAATTAAGTTCTTCCATATCTTTTCACATGAACTTTTCAAACTCATTTCTTTTTAGTGTTGAGTAATATTCCATTGTCTGGATATACCAACATTTATTTATCTATTAACCTACTGAACGATATCTCTGGTGGTTTCCAAATTTTGGCAATTATTAATAAAGCTGCTATAAACATCTATATGCAGGTGTCTGTGTGGACATGTTTTTAGCTCCTTTGGGTAAGTGTCAAGGAGCACGGTTGCAGGATCGTATGGTATGTGTCATTTTATAAGAAACTTCCAACTGCTTTCCAAGGTGGCTTTACCATTCTGCATTTCTATCAGTAAGGTGGGAAAGCTCCTATTGCTCCACATCCTCACCAGCATTTGGTATTGTTTGTGTTCTGGATTTTGGCCACTCTAGTAGGTATGTAGTGGTTTCACCTTGTTGTTTTAATTTGCAATTCCCTGATGACATGGTGTGGAGCATCTTTTCATATGCTTATTTGCCACCTATTTATATATCTTCCATCCTGAGGTGTCATTGGGTCTTTGACCCATTTTTAAATTGGATTGTTTTCTTGCTGTTGAGTTTTAAGAGTTCTTTGTATATTTTAGATAATAGTCTTTTATTGGTTGTGTTTTTGCAATTATTTTCTCCCAATCTATTTTCTCATTGGCATTGTCTTTTATAGAACATAAGTTTTTAATTTTAATTAAGTTCAATTTTTTTATTATTTCTTTCAAGGATGGTTATTTTCTGTAACGTATCTAAAAAGTTATTACCATACCTGAGGTAATCTGAATTTTATATTGGATCTATTATCCATATATTCTTCTATATTATTTAATAGAATATATTATATTCTTCTATTTGATCTATTATCCATATTTTATATATTTATCTATTATTTATATTTTCTTCTAGGAGTTTTGTAGTTTTGTACTTTAACATTTAGGTCTCTGACCCATTTGAGTTAATGTTTGTGAAGGGTATTTGGTCTGTGTCTAAATTCTTTTGTTTTTTCTGGGGTGCCTAGGTGGTACAGTTGGTTAAGCCTCTGATTGTTGGTTTTGGCTCAAGTCATGATCTCATTGTTGTGAGATTGAGTCCTATGATGGGGTCCATGCTCAGCACCAAGTCTGCTTGAGATTCCCTCTCCCTCTACCCCTCCCACTCATGCTCATGCCTTCTCTCTAAAATAAATAGATAAATCTTTTAAAAAATAAAATAATTTTGTTTTGCATATGGATGTCCAGTCTTTCCAGCACCATTGGTCAAAAGGACTCTCTTTGCTTAATTGCATTAACATCCCCAGAAGAAGATATAGAATATAAAGTTAATTAATTCGGATGGTATGCACAGAAATCTCAGTTCTACTTGAACTTTACAAATGATTTAAGGGAAAGTCTTTTTGTCTTGAAGTATCTCGATTGAGCTCCCAAGGGAATTATTTCTCCATAAGTAAAGAGTGTATGTGTCAGAGTCAGAGCTTACTGTACTGTTTTCCAGTTGTGCAGCCTTGAGCATGTTGATTAATTTTATTGAATCTCCGTTTTCTCATCTTTAAATGGGTTAGTATTTTTCTTATAGGATTGCTGTGAAGATTAAATAAGATGCTTTTTGTAAAGTGTTTTTCACATCAGTGAATAGTCAGCAAATGAAAGCTATTGCTTTACTTATATTAGAAGAATGCTCCTTCAGGAAAGAAATATCACAAAGGAAGTTAAATATTGTCTTAGTCCCCTGGAAACTTTGAAAATTAAGAATTCCAGAGGAATCTAACACTACATTTGAGCCTAAATCTATGGGAACCACAAAGTTTCTGGAGAACTCTGGCTGGGGAATCATATTCTTTTGGAATACATGAGATACTGTGTGGAAATTAAGGGTGGCTTAGGTGTACAAAATATTTTGGTGGTACTCTCTGTACAAAATGAAAAGTGAAGAGGAATATGATGAAAAGCAAGAGGCTGGTGTTATTGAAGTTTACTTCTGGTGTACATATCATTCTCCAATATTTTGCCTCCAACTTCCCTACCTCAGCCCTCCCGTCTGGGACTGCTTTGTCACTCTGGCACTGCTACACTACAGTCTCCTATAAAGAAGGGGCAACTGTAACTGGAGTGGAAAACTTCCACTTTTGGGGTGCTGGGGTACTCATTCAGTTAAGTTTCTATTGATTTTTGGCTCAGGTCATGATCTCGGGGTCTTGAGATTGAGCTCTGCAGTGGGCTCCACAAAGAGCATACAGCCTGCTTAAGATTCTCTCTCTCTCCATCTCCCCACCCTACTTATGTGCGCTGTCTCTCTCTAAAAAAGAAAAGAAAAAGAAATCCTCCACTTTCTCCTTTTAATTAGGTGAAGGATATGGATCAACCCTGAAATTTATCCATACATTGAGGGGTTGGAATCTATATAGGAGTCACTGTTTTTAAGGAAATTAATGCATCTCAATTAATTAATCAATCAAGAAGTTAATGGGTAGGGATCTCTGGGTGGCGCAGCGGTTTGGCGCCTGCCTTTGGCCCAGGGCGTGATCCTGGAGACCCGGGATCGAATCCCACGTTGGGCTCCTGGTGCATGGAGCCTGCTTCTCCCTCTGCCTGTGTCTCTGCCTCTCTCTCTCTCTCTCTCTGTGTGACTATCATAAATAAATAAATAAATAAATAAATAAATAAATAAATAAATAAATAAAGAAGTTAATGGGGCAAGATAGTTCTGGGTACTGGAGATAAACTAGTGAACAAGATGAATAAAGAGTTCATGAGGTTTTTATGAATTCATGTTATAAAATCATTAAAGCTGTTAGAAATAGGTATTTTTTTAAATTTCTTATTATTGTGAAAAATGTTAAACATCCAAAAACAGGGAGAGACTGAAATATTCCTATTATTTGGTTCAACAATTATTAACACATGGCTAAACTTGTTTAATTTGTAACATCTGTACTTAAAGACCTGTGGAAAGGTGCAGTAAAGACACTTTGATTTTGCTTTATATGACTTATTTCTCTGGTTTGGGATTTTAAAAATCAGAAAACAGCTCTTAATTCTTCCATCTTTGGCATCATGAAAATAGCTTTTCATTTTTCTCAGTAGGCCAGCCTCTCATGAGAAGCCCAGGCGTATCCAAGGCTTAGTCATCTAATTCTGCATGGAGAGCCACTAGAAAATTGAATTGGCCTTATTCTGTGCTGCCTTGCACCTACTAAATGATAAATTGGGGGAATGAAATTAAACTTGATAACTCAACAACTTGGTATGATCCTGGCCTTCGGGCATAATTCTTGCCATACAGTTAATTCTAGACATGGGAACTTAGTCTTAAAAACTCCTCATAAATAAATACATAGTCATGCCCTCCACCAACCACATTGAGCATGACCGTGGTACAAATATGAAGGATTTCACTCCCTATGGCCTTGACTCTGCTTTCTTCTCTAGAAATTCAGCATTTTACCATTTCACTAGTTTTCAGTCCCTCCCCTGAACACAAGCCTCTCATCTTAATGGATGCAGTGGCTTAGGTCTGGACATGTCATACTTCATTTAGGACAGACACCCTTTTACCACCATGTCTCTCTGCGCCTCTGAGGAGAAGGTTATCTCATCTTTATAACTCCCAGGCTCACACTTCTTTTAAGGGTTAAACTACGTATTAGATGAAACAGGTTGGAGAGGAAAAAGTTATGCAAAAAATGGCACTTTGATGTCAGCTTTTTAAAGGGAGGAAAAAAAGGTAAGTGAAAAACCTAATGGAAAATACACAAGAACACTAGAATGATTTGTCCAAGGATGGTAAGATTTGGGATATTATTCCTAAGTACTTCTTTACTAAGTCATATAATTTTACACATTTTCTAAAATTAACATACATTATTTCAGCAGTGAGAAAAAAATAAGGTAAAATACAGAGAATCTCTCCAACTTATAGTATTAAAATTTGTAAATAAGATTAAAATGGCATTAAACCATTTTCTAAGACTTATTGGCCAGAGGCCTGTTCAAAAATCTAGTATAATAGACATTTCACTGTGAAATCATATGGTTCTAAAACACTGGACATAGACATTTTGTGAATACGACTCTACATGTGTTTTTTTCTTCTTCTGATTTTAGAGATAATACATGCCCACTTCAGATAATTTGGAAAATAAAGAATACACTAGAATAGAATAAACATGACCCTTAGTGGATATATTGTGGCAACCACAGCTATGTGCCTCTCCAACTGTGCAAGAAGCGTCCACACCCTCAGGATTCTTGGCCCCCATCCACCTGAGGCTACGCCCCCAGGTCCCTCCCAGCCAATGGCTGAGCTAATAGAAGGGTGGAGCACGAGGCGGGGGTGGGGGGGAGGGGGAGGGGCTAGTGCCTGGTGCAAGACTCCCCTAACTGACAAGAATATTCATTAACGGTTTTGCCCCAGGGCTTTGTTAACTCTTCTGCCTTTTATCATAATACAGTCTAAAGTGATCTGGGCTTTCTGGAGATCTCACAGAACATCACACTGATTCATGACATCGATGACATGCTGAATGGACAGGTTAAGCAAGAGGCAACTAATAGTCTGGAGGCCTTGGTAAGACAACTGTGCTCCATTGGGCAGGAGACAAGCCCCAGGAGACTCAGCAACCTACTACCTAAGGAAATTTTTGAGAGGTCCTGTACTCCGGTGTTTACCAAGACATCCTGTCCAAGGTAAAAGACAAATTTCTGAATCTTGCATTCCCTACTTCAAAGATGGAAACATAACGTTTGGTGAGCCATTTTGGGTTCTGAAGGCAACATGTTACACATCTAGGAATACTTCTCTGGGTCATATACTGAGTGATATGGAAAGCCTGTCAATCACGACTGGTGCCCGGACCAAGAGTGAGCTCAGCAGGAAATCTAAGCTGCAGTGCCAGCAGCTTTTCTGCTTGGGCCATATGATTCAGGAGATCCTATGGTGTTGATGATGTCAGAAATGGAAAAAGCTGCACTGTGGCAAGCCCCAGTAAGGGAATCACAGCACAAGCCGTTGGAGTTCTGGAGCAAGGTCATGCCATCTGCAGTGGAGAATTATTTGCCCTATTAGAGCTGGAATGCTTGACCATGGGACACCGAGTGACTATGCATCCACATTTGCCCATTATGAATTGGTTTTTGTGAGACCCACCAAGCCATAAAGTAAAATAGGCTCAGAAGAAGTCCACAGTAAGATGGAAATGGAATGTCTGGTATTGAGGCTAAGCAAGACCAAAAGGTGTTAAGTAAGCTGCATGAACGGGTAGCCTTGATACCCTTGTTCTCACCCTGGTTACACTAGTGACCCTCCTTCATCTTGCACATATGACCATCTGTGTGAGAATCTAATACAACCAGAGGAAGAACCAAGACTTTGAGATGAGCTGTCATGGTCTGTGAATGCAAGCTGAAAATGGGAAGCAGCTTCAGTACAGCCACATTCAGGGTTGACCTTGAGAGACACTGGAGACAGGAGCCTTCCCAATGTGCAAAGCTGGGAGCAGTGCATCCTGTCATTGACTGTGGAAGAAAAAGTAACTCAAAGTGAAGTATATGGATTCCTAGGTAGGTGCCAATGGACTCTCTTCTAGTCACCTGGAAGGAAAAAACAAAACAAAACAAAACTGGAGGATAAGAGTGAAGGAGGTCTGGTTGGAGTGAATATTGTGAAGATTTGTAGATCATATACTAATGTCCATCAGAAACCACCCATGGAGGAGATACTCAACAACCAACCAGACACAAGGACTTGGCCAATTGATATTAACCAACCTTCATCATTGATCCTCCCAGAATTGGCACATTGAAGAGGCCTAGACAAGGGTAGAGACAGAAGCTGTGCATGACCTCAACAGCATGCATGCCCATTACCAAGGCTGATGTAGCTGCTGCCACTTCTGAAGTTCCAATCTGCCAGCAAAAGAGACCAAACTGAGTTCCCTAAACGGCACTATTCTTTGAAGAGGCCAACCTATCATTGTATGGCAAGTAAACTATGCTGGGCTCCTTCCATGCTGGAAGAGCCAGTGGTTCATCTTCAGAGGGAAAGATAATTATTTGGGGTATGGGTTTGTTTTTCTTGCTCACAGAGCCTCAGCCAACACTACTATCTAGGGACTTGCAGAATGCCTGATTCACAGGCATAAAATCTTACACATCATGGCAGCCAACCAGGGGACCCATTCCACAGCAAAGGAGGTGTGGTGGGCCCACGATCATGGGATCTGCTCATTATATCATATACAGCACCACCCAAAAGAAGTGGTCTTCCACTGGTGCCTTCCAAAGGGGCAAAAGAAGTGCCATCTTGCTGTCAATACCCTGCAAAATGGGGTGCCTTCCTTTGGGATGCACTATGGACACTAAATCAGAAAACTTTATATAGTGTTGTGTCTTCTATAGGAAACATAGAAGCATCTGAGACCCAAAGAGTGGAAGCAAAAGAGGCCTCACTTATTACCACTCAGTGACCACTGAGGGATGAGGTGCTTCTTGGACAACTCTGGGATCACAGAGGTTAGAGATCCTGGTATCCAATGGGGCACGCTCTTATCAGGGGACACAGCAAAGGTTCCATTGAACTAAATGTTACGACTATTTCCAGGGAACTTTGGATTCCCTATAACCATGTTCCAGCATGTAAGAAGAGTCACCAATGTGACAGGGATAATTGACCCTGACCAGCAGAAGCATGAGGTAGGACAGCCCATCTCATGCTCATAAAGAAGAGCAGGACAGAATAATGTGCAACCCAGGTAACCAATTCAGGTACTTCTTGACAGATCTTGCTCAGTGGAAATAGTGAACAGACATGTGTGGCAACCCCAACCTGACTTGGGTACAATTACCAAGGGCTCAGACCCAGTAGGAATGAGAGTTTGGGTCACAGCACCAAGTATGTCATCAAGACTTTCCCTCAGGAAGAGAGATCCACAGTTCCACATATACAGGGAGCAAAGGATCTGAGCAGCACAAAGGGGTGGATTGGGACATTCATCCTCAGAGCCTCCTTCTCGAAAACCTGCTGCAACTGTCCAAGCTGGGTCAATGCTCTCCCCAGGCTGCACTGGCCAGTGACTGGGTATGGTTGTACTAGAGACGGTCCATTTCTGCCTGATGCAGGACTCATCTAATGGGCAACCTTCTAGTCTAGAGTTGACTGACTTTCTCAGCACTGTGCCAAGATCTGAGATTCTTCCACTCCATCTTTCTTCCATGTCTCCTTAAACAGGTGTTGGGCCTGCCTCTCACAGCCTGGAGTCTCTCCCTGCATACTCTACCCCCCTCTCCCTTTTATCCATCACAGGCACTTCCCCCCAACAAATCTCTTGAAATTCTAATTCCATTTGGCATTTGCTTCCCAGAGGACTTGAATACATGGGTGTATGTGAATAAACACAATCAATACTGTGAAGTATTTGCTTTGAGTCATAAAGTATTATTTATTTGAGGCCACATTGTATCTCCTGAATTAATGCCTATATATGAGACACGCCCAATTCTACAAGCTGTTCAGGTTAGGGTGCATAAACACCACTGGTACTATCGGCCTAGCAATCAGTCTCATATTTGCCTTAGCTCTTTTGCCAGCACCACGTAGATTTTTTTTTATACTTCTAACATTTGGGTCTCTATGATCACAATATTTGAGTTATTGAGCCAGAGTCTACATTCAAAGATGATTTTTCATTAAATAATACAGAACTGGGAATAGCAAGCCACTGTAGTCATGCATGTGTGATATTTTACACTCATTCCTGATTCATGATGTGAAGAAGACAGGATTCTACTTTCACCTTTTAAAGTTTTTCAAGTTGTTAAACTGGGATGTAAGACTACAGTGCCACCCAGGAGTAGAGGTGGAATCTGAAGAGCAAGAAGTGGGCAAGAATTAAAGATTCAGCGGAGGGATACAAGTAAAGAATTGAGGATGAGGATATCTATTATGCACATTATTTGGTAATTTAAATTTAAACCAAATGTTTAATGTTGATTTTTTTTTTTTTTTAGTTCCAAAGCTGCTTACACAGAGTTGAGATGACACAGAGTTTATGTGAGACATACTTGACCACATCATCAATGGGCCAAGGGTTTCCATGAATATGTAAGGTTTGTATTAATAATACACTGGTAGGATTACTGATAGGTTTTACTTTTGTTCATCATTTTGTATTTTCCCCCCATTACTGCAATAAGGCCATGTTAATTATAATCTTGGCCCTCTCTTAATTCTTTGTAATCTCCAGGTTCTTTTCTCAGTGGGAGTAGATATAGGTGACCAACGGGGCTCCCTTATCAGAACAGGGTTGATTAAGGTAAGAAATGTTTGAGAATCGCCATCCAAGAGATTTGCTGTTATGCCTCTCTAAGTATTTTTATCACTGTCTTTTAGGCAGAGTGGTACCGAAGAGGATTAGGTTGTGCTCACTGGTATTTTGGGAAGCTCCATTAGGATGCCAGCTTTCCCTCAAAGCCCTGCCCTCTTTGTGATTGGAGTCCTGTGTGATAGCCCTTGGTCACTTGGTGCTGGAGGGACCTGTGAATCATTGTTCTACAAAGCTCCCTTTTATATCCAGCTTCTAATATGAGAATGCCCTTCTGCAGTGACCCTTGTTAGAATCATCAGGAAACTGGAAATTCTCATCAGTCTTATTTTGCTGCTAGGGCTGAGACTTCTAATTGCCCAAACATTGGATTTTGACATCTGATGATCTGACATGTCCCCATCCACTCTTCAGCTCAATCTTCTTCATGCAGACACCTGGATCTCAGGAATAAGCCCCCATCCTGAACACTGTTCCTGTGTAGAAGTCATAGACCATCATTTCTTCCATCTTTGCCTACAGGCTTTTGGCTCAAAGACCTCTGGTGTCCACTTATCAAGGGTCTGGTCTTAGCCTTGCTCTTTCTTTGAATTTTTCATGCTCACAGTCATTTCCCCAGGGCACAGCTCCTACCAAGTTGTCTAGATTACAATGAGAATGGGTAGCTGCCATAAGTATTGAGAACCCTAGTTCTATAAACTTCACTTCCCTCCTCCAATCTCTGAGGACAGAGGTACTGACTTCCTCTCTCAGGCATTCAAGACACTGCTTCTAGGAGCAAACACAACCCAGTTAGATTATATGATTACTAAGAAGTGAAAACACAACTTGAAGAACAAATTGCATTTACAATGTAATCTGAGCGAGGTAAAGAAAAGGAACAGACAGAAAATTCCAGAAGGAAACATATCAAAATATGAACAAATGTTCCGCTTGGGTGGTAGAACTGTAGGTAATATTTTTACCACCTCTTAGCAGCATTATGTACTTTCCAATTTTCTACCACAGCCACATATCCTTGATAATCAAGAAATAAAAAGAGCATAAAATGCTAGGGAACAACACAAAATGTAGTGATGCAAATCACTGTGAATCAGGCAAAGTTGTAGTGGCAGAAGGATGTGTACAGTTCCTAGAATTTGTTTGCAGCCAGATGTGGTCATGTCACTCCATTGTGGTTAATGGAATATAAAAAGAGGTGTGTACCTTCCCCAGTGGTCATCATTCAAGGGGTATGGCATGCCACTTCTTCTCCCTAGCTCCTGATAGCTGTCAGGTGGGAGTAAGAAACAGTGAGGCTCAGAGCTAGGGGTGGGAGTCCAGGGTGGGTGAATATCAGAGAAGAGGGTGGAGCTCAGGGATGGGAGCAAGAACAAGGTACAACTCATGAATGAGGTGAGCCCCAGAGAACAGGTGGTGCTCAGGGTAGAGAGGCTGAGACAGAAGCTGGAAATGGTGAAGAGAGGTGTGGAAACATCTTTTCATACACTCTTTTACACATTCGCTGAGATTTGTTTTACACACAGCTTAGTCATTAGAAAACAAGCAAAGAACAGAAAAGAAACTCTGTGTTTCAGGCCCACATTTTTTTTTTTTTGTATATTTTTAAATTGGAGTTCAATTTGCCAACATATAGCATAACACCCAGTCCTCATCCTGTCAAGTGCCCCCCTCAGTGCCCGTCACCCAGTCACCCCCACCCCCCGCCCTCCTCCCCTTCCACTACCCTTTGTTCGTTTCCCAGAGTTAGGAGTCTCTCATGTTTTGTCACCTTCTCTGATATTTCCCACTCATTTTCTCTCCTCTTTTTTTCCCCTTTCACTATTTTTTATATTCTTCAAATGAACGAGACCATATAATGTTTGTCCTTCTCTGACTGACCTACTTGACTCAGCATAATACCCTCCAGTTTTATCCACGTCAAAGCAAATAGTGGGTATTTGTCGTTTCTGATGGCTGAGTAATATTCCATTGTATACATAGACCACATCTTGTTTATCCATTCATCTTTCGATGGACACCGAGGCTCCTTCCACAGTTTGGCTATTGTGGACATTGCTGCTAGAAACATTGGGATGCAGGTGTCCTGCTGTTTCACTGCATCTGTACCTTTGGGGTAAATCCCCAGCAGTGCAATTGCTGGGTCATAGGATAACTCTATTTTTAACTCTTTGAAGAACCTCCACACAGTTTTCCAGAGTGGCTGCACCAGTTCACATTCCCACCAACAGTGCAGGAGGGTTCCCCTTTCTCCACATCCTCTCCAACATCTGTTGTTTCTTCTCTTGTTAACTTTCCCCATTCTCACTGGTGTGAGGTGGTATCTCATTGTGGTTTCGATTTGTATTTCCCTGATGGCCAGTGATGCGGAGCATTTTCTCATGTGCTTGTTGGCCATTGTCTATGTCTTCCTCTGTGAAATTTCTGTTCATGTCTTTTTCAGGCCCACATTTTGATAAAGCTGTCCTGGTAGTGATATCAAAATGTTATGTTCCATTCCAATTTCAATGCATTAAAACAAAATTCTTATCAGAGGACCATTGGTTGTTCAAGAGCACATCTCAGGAATCCTTTCTAGTAAGATGAGAGTGCAGCCTGGCCTGGCACAACACCAAATCCCCAGTAGGAGGTCAGGATTGGAAAAAAGGACAGTTGAACTCTCGTAAGTTGAACCATTGTAAGTTGAGGACCATCTATGTAGGTGTTGAGTCCTTAGAGTCTTTTTAAGTTCTTAAAATAAGTGTATGAACTAAATATTATTACCACTATTTTATAGATGAAGAATGTGAAATATAGAGAATAAGGAGCCTCAGTACTACTGAGGTAGTACTGGTAGACATGAAAATCAAAGCCAAATCCGGCTGTCTCCAGAGCCTGGACCATTAACCTCTACAGCTATGGGACCTCTTACCTGGAACTCTTTGAGACAGCATGCCACTATGACAATAATAATCCTTATTCTTTACAAATTGTCTCATTGTTCACAATATGCTTTCAAATCCATTGTTTTAATTGTATCATTCTTTATATGTGGGCTAGCAGGTCAGATGTAATCATGTCCCCACTTTCCAGATGAGTTAACAAAAGACCAGAGGTCATCTGACTTTCCCAGAATTATTAACAAGAACTGCAAAGTTTTTTTTTTTTTTTTTTTTTTTTTTTTTAAGAACTGCAAAGTTAAGGAAGTCCGCAAGACCACTTCCATGGCAATTGCAAGTTCAGGGGTCTTGGGTTTGATAATTCCCCAAAAGGACTCATAAAGTTCACTGGATGCTGTTATATTTGTGGTTATGGTTTGTTCCAACCAAAGGATACAGACTAGAACTAGCTAAGACAAGAGGCGGATGGCGCAGAGTCCAGGAGAGGTCCACAGGTGGAGTTTCCGGTTGTCCTCTCCCAGGGAGTTGTGAATAGTGCTGATTTGTTCAGGCAACAAAGGTGCACAGCGTATTGCCAACAAAGGCAGAGCCTGGATGTCCAGAGTTTTTATTGGGACTTGGTCACATAGATACCGCTGAGTGCGAGTGGCTGACCTTTTAAGTTTTATCTTGAGATCTGAATGCCTTTGATCTAAAGAGGAAAAAAGTAGAAATCTGCTACAGCCTCAACTGATTTTCATGTAGGTTTGGAGCCGCCTGATGGAAAACATAACTGGTTTCATCACTTATAGTCAAGACCAGAAGAGAGAGAAAAGATGAAGTTAGGAATGGAGTCGGTGAAGGCCCCAGGCAGCAGCACTCCTGGAATCTGACAGCAGGCACTCAGCCCAGCCAGTAAGTAGCAAGTGGCAGGGGGCTACTTGCTTTGTCTTTTCAATCTTTTGTTTCTCTTGTCAGTGCCTTCTGAGAGAGGTCTCTCTGCAGGAGTGACTGCAGTTGCAAATAAAGAAAATAGATGAGAGAAAGGAATTTATTTTCTTCCATTCCATAAATGAGGACAAAATGGAATGATCGCGGCCATAGATGAACTTCATCTGTTTCAATCGTTGCACTTGGGATTCTGTAAACACAATGAATCCAGGGTCAAGCAGCTTGTGGCTTTTTGGAATCTGTTGAATGGATCCTTATCAGCAGCCTAGGAACAGAATCAGAATGGTGACAAGTGTGAATAACCGGACGTAGTTGGATTGAGGGAGAAGTGAACTTTGCTGTTCTCTAGGACAATCAGGAAAATGTCTGGAATTCATAAATAACAGTGGGGGTGGAGCACACACAGGCTCAAAGCTGTTTTCCCTCTGCTTGGTTTTAGCAGAGTCTGCAGAATTTGTTTGAGTTATTTGAAAAAATTCTTATGGTACTTATGATATAGTCAGGTAGAGTTTTCATAGCTCTGATTGCTTTCCAGATGCTAATGACTGCTTGATGCGATGTGCACACAGGCAATTTTAAATGGGTTTTCCTTTCACATGGTCTCTGGGGGTGCTTAGAAGTGAGTACAGTGTCCAGAAGTATGCTGCCAGGAGGCACTAAATCTCCAGCCTCTTTTCTGCTCTGGAGGCACTGAGATTAATCCCCAGGCCAATTTACATCCCTGACGCCAGCCAGACCCTGAGAGAGGTTCTAGTCTTTAGTGGCATGACCACGGGTTCTCAGCTGGAGGCTGAAGAAGACACAAGAAGCCTTTGTCGTCCCAAGGACCTCTGCCTCTTTTACCCTTTGCATGCCTCAAGGGCTCTGCCCACAATTTGTTCAGTCTCTTAACAGCCTCAGAAACAGCCAGCAGAGAAAACTGGCAGAGCTTCAGCCACGTGTGGAGAAACTCAGCCAAGTACACAGCCTGGAGAGTACTAAGCATGTCTGTGTACATTCTAGAGCTCACCCACCTGGCCCCTGAGAACCCCTCTCCCTGAGGTTCCACACTCAGTGTCAGCTTTCATCACGGCAGAGAGGAGGTTGAACCCTGAAAACACAGCCTTCTGATCCCAGTTGTATGTATTGTCTGGGATAATGAGAAGTGGGGACATGGGCTGGTGTTTTAAATGCCATCACCGTGACAACCACTGTGACCTGGAGGCGTGGTTCTCAATCCTGGAAGCACCACTACCATCACCAGCTTAAACACCAAACAAAAAACTGCCAAGATCTCACTCCCAAGACTCCGATTTAATTAGTCTGGGGTGGGGTGCTGGCACTGTTAGGTTACTGAACCACACAAATTGCCACGAGTGATTCTTATCTACAACCAGGGCTGACAGCTTCTGATTTAGACCTAGACCACAATCAGATTTTATGATTGTAGAAGGTAATGCATTGAAGTGACATCAGTCTCTGTTTTCCCATCTGTGCTTGGGGAAAGAATGAGATAGACCTATTTGGAAGACCGTATCTGCTGGGGAGCTGTAAGGGGCTTGTACCCACCCTCTGTCCACAGCTCTACAGGTGGGAGTTGACCGATATATTTAAATGCTTCAACATTTTTTTAATGGAAAGTTTTATTATTTAAAAAATATTTCTAAAGATCTTTATTTATAAGAGACACATACTGAGAGGCAGAGACATAGGCAGAGGGAGAAGCAGTCTCCCTGCTGGGAGCCTGATGCAGGACTCAATCTCAAGACCCTGGGATCATGACCTGAGCTGAAGGCTGATGTTCAACCACTGAGCCACCTGGATGCTCTTTTCTTTCTTTCTTTTTTTTTTTTTTTAATGTTTTTAATTGAAAGTTTTACTGAGATCATTATGGGTGCCTGCCCATGTAGTTGTAAGAAATGATATAGAGCGATTCCATGAATCCTTTACCTAGTTTTCCTCCAAGATAACATCTGGCAACACTCTAGTGTATAAACTACCATCGGGATGTTGGCATTGATACAATCTGCCACACTTATTCGGATGTTCCCAGTTTTGCTTGTACGGTGTGTGTGTTTAGCTCTATGCAATTTTATCACATGTAAATTCATGTGTCCATGACCACAGTCAATGTGTAAAACACTTCCACCCCTGCAAGGATCCCCATGTGGTCCCCTTTCACAACCACATACACTTGTCCCAGCCCTCCCCATCTCTAACCCCTGGCAACTAGCTAGCTGGCTCTCCATTTCTAAAAGTTTACATTTCAAGATCTTCTATAAATGGAATCATGCATTTTGGGATTGACTCTTCTCACTCAGTGTAATTCCCTGGAGAGTCATCCAAGTTGTCACGTGTGTCAATAGTATTCCATGGTATGTGTGCACTGCAGTACATTGAATTATTCACCCATTGAGGAATCTCTGGACGGTTTCCAGATCTTAGCTCTCATGAATGCAGCTGCTGTGAACATTCTTTTTTTTTTTTAATTTTTTTGTGAACATAGGTTTTCATTTATTTGGAATAAATACTCAAAAGTGCAATTGCTGGATCATGAGGTTTAATTTTATAAGACATTGCCGAATTATTTTCCAGTGTAGCTGTGCCATATTCCCAGCAGCAAAGGAGTTCAATTTTTCCACATCCTTGTCAGAATTGGTGTTTTCATTATTCTTTATTTTAGCCACTCTGAGAGTTGTAGTTGTCTAAGGACATTGAATTGTAGTTTTAATTTTTATTTTTCCTATATCTAATGACACTGGACACCTTTTCATGTGCTACTTGTCATGTGAATGGCAGTGAAATGTCTGTCACATCTTTTGTGCATTTTCTAATTGGAATGGTTATTGCTTGTACTGTTGAGTTCTGAGAGTTCTTTGTGCATTCTAGATACTAGTCCTTTGTCAAGTTCAAGTGACATTTAGCATGCTACTCATGAAATACATGATTACTTTTTCACTGTGAAAGTAATGCAACAGAATAATATCTAGCAAAAAATAGGAAAGTTCTCCTCATACCCCTCTATCTGATCTTGTTCATGCTTCCCAGGGTAACCATTTTTCACAACCTTAATTCAGATTCTTTTTTAAGTTCCATATGCACAAAATGAACTTGACTGCTATATACTTTTCTGTAACTTGCTTTTCTGACTTAAATTCTTGCCGTGACTGAATATACAGAATTACGTTATTGTTTCTCCAATCATTCAGCTTTTTCACTCTCTTGTAATCCAGAAGAAATAACAACAACACTCCATACCCCCTGAGATCTGCAAGTTTAGAACACTGATTCCACCAGCGTTTGAAATCTTAGGTTGGAACAGAAATTGGAGAGCATTCGAATGAGGACTGCAGAGACAGGTAATGGGAAGAAAGAGCCTTGCATCACCTGTGTTGGGACAAGGGACTCAATTTCCATTAACGGGGCTGTCATGGCTAACTGGGGAATTCCTTGTCTATCAGAACTACTGCTTCTTCCCCAGTAAAACCACAAAATTAGACACAAAGCTTTCTCAGTGCTTTGCCAGCTTTAACATGTAGTCAGTCAGTTCTCCATGGGAGGAAGCAGAGTCTAGGGTCTAGTGCAGAAAATATTAATGCCTATGCTTCTTTTTTTCTACACAGCCACAAGAGAAACCAACTCTAGGATGGCCAAAAAAGGAACCATTTTCTCTTACTGCCTGGGATACATGTACCTCTAAGTGGAAAGAAGAAACCTAGGAAGAAAAATTTTTGTTCTCTGAGCTGCTCTGCTATTGTAGGAAATAGAGAAACATAATAGTCATTATGTTTACTATTTATCTTTCCAAAAGGGGTAAAAAGGTTTTAATCAAAATCATTACCCTCTTAGAGAAGTGGAATAAAGAATATGTGTGTTGGGAGGGAAATCTTTACTTTGTAAAAGCTGCCATCCTCAGCAGCCTAGATTAAATACACACACATCGTTTATGATATATTTATTGACTCAACAAATATTACTAAGTGTTTCTGATATGTCAGGAAGCCCACCTGGCAGTTAGATACAATGGTGACCAAACACAGAAGGTCCTAAAATCTTTAGCTTCAGGAAATGGTCCAAACACTGGACGTTCTTGCTCTTGGGGTTTATTAATGACTTCTGAAAACTTCCACCAAGGGAGAAAATCTGCAGGACAAGGTGGACTCATAAGAAAAAGCAAGGTGTCCACAAAAGAAGGTGCTAGCAAACAGGTCAGATATTTCAAAGCTGTTTTAATGGGCTTAGAGGGTGTTTAGTTACAGAAGAGCATGGAGGTGAGAGGGATAATCTAGCATAGCAGAGGCAAAAATGCCAAGCACCCTGGAACTAAGAGCTGGACTCTCTGGCACTCATCTCAGTATTGTCCCTTTTTCATCTAACATTTTGTCATTTGGTGAGCTGACCATTGCAGCATCCAGGACAGGCTGATCTGACCTTGACTGATAATATCTGGTTTCAGTGAGGTAATGTGGACGATGGCAAATGTCTGTCATTTGCATAAATCATTTTAAAGATGATTTGAGGCAAGAGTTGCTGATGTCCTAGGAAAAATGTAAAAAGGCTCTCATTTTTCATGTTGTTTGGTTATTAAGCTCAAAAATACTAGACATAGTCTTATATGATGAAAATACATTGTGTTGAGATGGCTTGGTATTTCCTCCTTCCATGTGAAACATGCCACATTCATCTCTCAGGGAAAGTTATTGGGCAAACATCACATCTATTTTTAACTAAAGGCAAACTGCTATGGAACTCAAACCAGATGCTTGGCTGCATACCGTCTGTCTGGGTTGCAATCGCTTAATGTACAACTACTTGTAATACTCAAGTCCTCAGTACTTAACTTGTCCTGTCTGCCTGCCTCTGGCTATTGGCCTGATTTTGCCTCTGTTGGATTTTCTTTTTTTTTTTTTCTTAGATAATTCCCAACCCAAACCCATAAGAAGTAATCATGGGGGAAGAGAGGAAAAAATAAAACCAGATGAAATCGGAGAGGGAGACAAACCATAAGAGATTCATAATCATAGGAAACAAACTGAAGGTTGCTGGAGGGGAGAAGGGTGAGGGGATGGGGTGACTGAGTGACGGGCATTAAGGAGGGCACGTGATGTGATGAGCACTGGGTGTTATCTAACACTGATGAATCATTGACCTCTACCTCTGAAACCAATAATACATGATACGTTAATTATTGAATTTAAATAAAAATTTAAAAATAAAAACTGAAAAAAAAAAAAAGAAGTCAAGAGTTATTCAGTAACCAGCTATTCTGAGAAACTGATAGAGAAAAAGTTGCTCAGGGCAGTGATAGGATTTTTGTGTGGAAGCAGAAGAGCATTTATTTGTTGAAAGGATTTGGGGATTGGGTGGGTGGACAGGGTGGGTGGACACAGCATATCTTGAAGAAGGGGAAGACAAGAGCTTTAAAACATCTGCTTGTTAACTGTTTGAGATACCAGCTCATTTGGAAAATTCTAGATACGGAAAAAGTACTCATATTCATGCCACCACAATTTCCAGAATATGGAATAATTTCATACTTTTAATCTAGGGTGTACCAGTTGTGATTCCTCCGTTGGCTCAGAATAAAAGGTGGGAATGATCATGTATGGTGATTCTGAAGAACTCATTGCAGAAACACGGGGCGCCTGGATGGCTCAGGTGGTTAAGTGATTGCCTTCGACTCAGGTCATGATCCCGGGGTCCTGAGATCAAGCCCTATGTCAGGCTCCCTGCTGAGCAGGGAGTCTGCTTCTCCCTTTTCCCTCTATGCTTTTGCACAGACTCTCTCTGTCAAATAAATAAATAAAATCTTAAAATTCATCGCAAAAACAGAGGAGACTTTTTGTTGCTATTGTTTCCTAGAGAGTAATTCAACAGCATTTATTAAGTATGCAGTTTGTACTTCCCACAACCTCTTCCTCATTTTCATTTGTTGAAAGCGTATCTGTTCTTTAAGACCTAGCTCGGGATCCCTGGGTGGCGCAGTGGTTTAGCGCCTGCCTTTGGCCCAGGGCGCGATCCTGGAGACCCGGGATCGAATCCCACGTCAGGCTCCCGGTGCATGGAGCCTGCTTCTCCCTCTGCCTGTGTCTCTGCCTCTCTCTCTCTCTCTGTGACTATCATAAATAAATAAAAATTAAAAAAAAAATAAAAAAAAAAGACCTAGCTCAAATGCCACACTCTTTTCTGATTCATTTCTTCCTTTCCCATGGCACATAGACGACTTTGTGTTGTATAGGTAATGTCTTTTTTAAATTTTGCCTGCTGCAAAGTAAGTTCTGTAAGACATCATCTGTATCATTCACAACTATAGTCTTAGGACATTGAGTAGTTGCTCAGAAAATAATTGTTTCCCCACTTGCTGGTCTTAGGTTAGTGAGAATACCCATGGATTTCTGAATCGTGAAAGCCCTGCTTAGCCAACCCAGAAAAATTTCCAACTGCAGTGGATATACCCCAGGTGGACTCAGGATGGTCTCCTGGGGTAAAGGAATGTGATGGTTAACTTTATGTGTCCACATGGCTCGGCTATGGTGCCCAGGCATTAGGTCAAATGCCCATCTAGATGTTGCTGGAAGGGCATTTTTTTTATAATTTATTTTTTATTGGTGTTCAATTTGTCAACATACAGAATAACACCCAGTGCTCATCCCGTCAAGTGCCCCCCTCAGTGCCTGTCACCCATTCACCCCACCCCCCACCCTCCTCCCCTTCCACTACCCCTAGTTCGTTTCCCAAAGTTAGGAGTCTTCAT